>NC_134357.1:544223396-544507596 GCF_048569485.1 Anomaloglossus baeobatrachus | reverse complement strand
CTCTGCAGGCTCTGGGCGTCGGTCCTGCTGGATTTTAGACTCCACTAATTGGACCAGGTGCCGATCCTTCCAGAGTATCACATGAGCTAGTATACCCGTCCGCGTTGAGGCTTGCAATCACACTGCCCCAACTGCGTGCCAGCCTGCGCTGTCTGGTAGGAGCAGAACTGGGTGGTTGCCTCAGTGAGCCCCCTCTTTTTTTTTTTTGAATGACATGACTGCTCACATCTAAAAAGGGTTATCAGTCATTTGAGCGCGACCGACAAGAGCCATATGAGTGCAGCAACTGCCAGCCACCAGCTCCCTCTGTCCCCCAGCTGTCAACACGGAGCTGTTACCGTGTACATAGCAGTCTGCAAGAACGGAGTCAAACCCATAACGTTATAGGAGCCATGTTGCTAATGCGGAGGCCGACCCACACCAAGGGTCTCCAACACCAGGCCCGCAGGCCACATGCAACCCTGGAAGCTGTGTCCAGCAGCACGGGGACAGCCGTATTCCACCGGAGGGGGTGAAGCCTTCAGTTCATCTCACTGCAGCCGAGTCTCAGCACACAGCCGGTGTCTCTTCCGGGAGGGTGACGTCAGCTGAGCGTCATGCGAGAACCCAGAGAAGATCCCGCGCCTGCGCGCACACACACACACACCATGCGGCAGCGGCCATCCTCAAGATGGCGTCCCCCGGTTGTCTCACCTGCCCAATCACCCGGAGTGGCCGGGCAGATACTTGTGAGGCCCTGAAGCACACTGTGGGACACCACCACTGACCTCTAGGCCGGTAAGACAGCGTCACTGCTCCTGCAGCATTGGAGCGTGGGAGACACTGACATTCACAAGCATAGCCCCCGTGGGCTACTGGGGCGAGTCCTCAGACTTGCTGCTGGTAGGCTCCGCTACTCCAAGGTGAGGCCAAAGAAACAGGTACAATCCCCCCGTGGGCCTGCAGCCACGAGGACGCCACCGCAGGGAAGCGCAGCAGCCGCCACGAGGACGCCACCGCAGGGAAGCGCAGCAGCCGCCACCGCAGGGAAGCGCAGCAGCCGCCACGAGAACGCCACCGCAGGGAAGCGCAGCAGCAGCCACGAGGACGCCACCGCAGGGAAGCGCAAAAGCAGCCACGAGGACGCCACCGCAGGGAAGCGCAAAAGCAGCCACGAGGACGCCACCGCAGGGAAGCGCAAAAGCAGCCACGAGGACGCCACCGCAGGGAAGCGCAAAAGCAGCCACGAGGACGCCACCGCAGGGAAGCGCAAAAGCAGCCACGAGGACGCCACCGCAGGGAAGCGCAGAAGCAGCCACGAGGACGCCACCGCAGGGAAGCGCAGCAGCAGCCAAGAGGACGCCACCGCAGGGAAGCGCAAAAGCAGCCACGAGGACGCCACCGCAGGGAAGCGCAAAAGCAGCCATCTCCATCACAGCATCTGGCGCCGGTGGTAAGGAGGGGGGGGGGGGGGGGGGAAGGGAGGGAGCCCACGCGCAGACGGAACCCCCGTGGGTTTGTTGCGGCGGGAGAGCACTTGCGGCCGACCAACCCTTACCTGGTCCCCGCAGGCTCCACACCACGTCCTCGCGCCTGGAATCCGTCCTGACCCCCGTGGGTCCGCTGCGGCAGCTCCACGGCACCTCAGCCGACCGCAGCAGGACCCATGCCGCTGCCAGAGCCAGCCGGCTGGGGCGCCGGTTTTGAATCTTCGGCCCAACAGGACCATCCTGGATCTCTGGAGGGCTCCCTGTTCAAGGACAGGAAACCAACTGATGCGGGGGAGAGGTACCGCCCCTTTTTATCCTGGAGGTTTCCTGTCCTTGAAGGGCGGATCCCCTCTCTCGTGGTGCTGTCATGGGTGCTGGAAAAAACACCACCACTTACCTCTGGGCAGGTAAGACAGCATCACTGCTCCTGTAGCATTGGAGCGTGGGAGACACTGTTATTCACAGGCATAGCCCCCGTAGGCTGCTGTGGTGCGTCCTCAGACTTGCTGCTGGTAGGCGCCGCCACTCCCAGGTGAGGGCAAAGAAACAGGCCGACGCCAACACACACAGGCACATCCCCCGTGGGCCTGCAGCCACGAGGACGCCACCGCAGGGAAGCACAGCAGCAGCCACTTCCATCCCAGCCCC
Source organism: Anomaloglossus baeobatrachus (assembly GCF_048569485.1). Lineage (NCBI taxonomy): Eukaryota > Metazoa > Chordata > Amphibia > Anura > Aromobatidae > Anomaloglossus > Anomaloglossus baeobatrachus. The sequence continues at coordinate 544,505,479 of NC_134357.1, read as the reverse complement.
CTCGCGCCGGTGGTAAGGACGGGGGGGGGGTGGTGGTGGTGAGGGAGGGAGGCCACGCGCAGACGGAACCCCCGTAGGTCTGTTGCGGCGGGAGAGCACTTGCGGCCGACCAGCCCTTACTTGGTCCCCGCAGGCTCCACACCACGTCCTCGCGCCTAGAATCTGTCCTGGCGTCACCGGAGGATGGTGTGCCGCACGCAGGCCTGAGGCAGCTCCACGGCACCTCGGCCGACCGCAGCAGGACCCATGCCGCTGCCAGAGCCGGCCGGCCGGTCGCCGGATTTGAATCTTCGGCCCATCAGGACCATCCTGGATCTAGTGGATCCCTGGAGGCTCCCTGTTCAAGGACAGGAAACCAACTGATGCGGGGAGAGGTACCGCCCCTTTTTATCCTGGAGGTTTCCTGTCCTTGAAGGGCGGATCCCCTCTCTCGTGGTGCTGTCATGGGTGCTGGAAAAAAATGGCAGAAAACAGAGCACACGCTAACGCAGTGCGCTCCATAACAGTGAATGGCCCTGTCGGGCGCATGCATCTGGAGCACGCTTTGCAGAGTGGGGGAGGGGGCGGTTCAGACGGATGTCCCGACGGGACCTGTGGACGTAGGGAAAAAATGCAATGTGAAAGTAGCCTTAGTTATAGATCATAGGGAAACTAAAGATACTACACCACATCTGTGGAATTAACTGTACAGTAAACATCTTCAGTAAGTCACAATTCTAAGGCTACATGCACACGCTGCGTTTTTTGCTGCGTTTTTGGCTGCAGTTTTGTTGTCAGAACTTTGACATTTGACTTCCCAGCAAAGTCTATGAGAAGTCAGATTTGCTGCGCACCTTGCAGTTTATTTGTCAGCGTTCTATTTGTCAAAAGTTTGTGACAAAAAAGATGCAGCACGTTCATTCTTCCTGCGCTTTTGTCAACATTTGTCACAAAAACGCAGCAAAAACGCATGGTGTGAAAAACACCGACAATTACAAGCATTGTTTCTCTGACAAGGGGCCGTTTTGGCTGCAGATTGTGAACACAAAAAGATGCAGCGTGCGCATGAAGCCTTAGGCTGCTTTCACATCGCCGGTTTCTGCAATGCGGCACAATCCAGCACTTTGCAGGAAAATCGCAACCGTTTTTTTTGCTGACGGTTGCGTTTTTTCTGCATAGACTTTAATTAGTGCCGCAAGGCCTTGCGTTCCATCCGGTTTTTGCCGCATGCGGCAGATTTAGCCGATGTGGCGGCCGGATGGAACATTGCCTGGCACGTTTTTTCGTGCGGCAAAAAAAAAACCGCATCGCGCCGCATTCGGCCGATGCGGCGCATTTTTCAATGCATGCCTATGGCGGCCGGATGCGGCAATAACAGGACTGGTCGCAAAGGAAAAACTTATGCAAAGGATGCGGTGTGTTCACCGCATCCGTTGCATAGCTTGCACAGCCGGATTGAGCCGCAGAGCTTAAGCCGGATGTGTGAAAGCAGCCTTAGCCACTTGCACCATTGTATGGCCTAGAAAGAAAAAAAAAAAAAAAGCCTGGTTAATGTGACAGTAAATAATATATAAAACAAAAACTTTGATTAATATAACTGAAGCAAAAAAAAAAATAAAAAAAAAATCATTTGGCACCTCTATGTGATGCCCAGGACAGCCCACCCTCCTAATATTACAACACCCCCCACAATCCAAGCACAGGCAGACCCCTCAGTATCATACACCCCCCCACATCCAAATCACAGAAGTCACCAGCAGCACTGCCCCCCCCCCCAGCAGCCCTAGCCCCCACCACAGATGACCCCCAGCAGCACTGATCCTACCGCTCCCCCATTGACCCCCTGTCGCAGATGGCCCCCAACTGCACTGCCCCCCCTCACCTCCCCTCCCCCCATAGCAGCACTGACCACCATGTCCAGCAGAACTGACCCCCAGGATACCAGCAGCACTGGCCCCCACCACAGATGGCCCACAGTAGCAATGACACCCCCCCATCCCCAACAGCGCTGATCCCCCACCACAGATGGTCCCCAGCACTGATCCCCTTCCCTCCCCTGCAGCACTAGCCACCCACCCTGCCGCCCCCCCCCCCCTCACCCCAGCACAGGACCGAGCCCCCCCCCCCCTCACCCCAGCACTGACCACCAGAGGACCGAGCCCCCCCCCCCCTCACCCCAGCACTGACCACCAGAGGACCGAGCCCCCCCCCCCTCACCCCAGCACTGACCACCAGAGGACCGAGCCCCCCCCCCCCTCACCCCAGCACTGACCACCAGAGGACCGAGCCCCCCCCCCCCTCACCCCAGCACTGACCACCAGAGGACCGAGCCCCCCCCCCCTCACCCCAGCACTGACCACCAGAGGACCGAGCCCCCCCCCCCCTCACCCCAGCACTGACCACCAGAGGACCGAGCCCCCCCCCCCTCACCCCAGCACTGACCACCAGAGGACCGAGCCCCCCCCCCTCACCCCAGCACTGGACCACCCAGAGGACCGAGCCCCCCCCCCCCTCACCCCAGCACTGACCACCAGAGGACCGAGCCCCCCCCCCCCCTCACCCCAGCACTGACCACCAGAGGACCGAGCCCCCCCCCCCCCTCACCCCAGCACTGACCACCAGAGGGACCGAGCCCCCCCCCCCCCCTCACCCCAGCACTGACCACCAGAGGACCGAGCCCCCCCCCCCCTCACCCCAGCACTGACCACCAGAGGACCGAGCCCCCCCCCCCTCACCCCAGCACTGACCACCAGAGGACCGAGCCCCCCCCCCCTCACCCCAGCACTGACCACCAGAGGACCGAGCCCCCCCCCCCTCACCCCAGCACTGACACCAGAGGACCCGAGCCCCCCCCCCCCTCACCCCAGCACTGACCACCAGAGGACCGAGCCCCCCCCCCCCCTCACCCCAGCACTGACCACCAGAGGACCGAGCCCCCCCCCCCTCACCCCAGCACTGACCACCAGAGGACCGAGCCCCCCCCCCCCTCACCCCAGCACTGACCACCAGAGGACCGAGCCCCCCCCCCCCCCCTCACCCCCAGCACTGACCACCAGAGGACCGAGCCCCCCCCCCCTCACCCCAGCACTGACCACCAGAGGACCGAGCCCCCCCCCCCTCACCCCAGCACTGACCACCAGAGGACCGAGCCCCCCCCCCCCTCACCCCAGCACTGACCACCAGAGGACCGAGCCCCCCCCCCCTCACCCCAGCACTGACCACCAGAGGACCGAGCCCCCCCCCCCCTCACCCCAGCACTGACCACCAGAGGACCGAGCCCCCCCCCCCTCACCCCAGCACTGACCACCAGAGGACCGAGCCCCCCCCCCCTCACCCCAGCACTGACCACCAGAGGACCGAGCCCCCCCCCCCTCACCCCAGCACTGACCACCAGAGGACCGAGCCCCCCCCCCCTCACCCCAGCACTGACCACCAGAGGACCGAGCCCCCCCCCCCCTCACCCCAGCACTGACCACCAGAGGACCGAGCCCCCCCCCCCCTCACCCCAGCACTGACCACCAGAGGACCGAGCCCCCCCCCCCTCACCCCCAGCACTGACCACCAGAGGACCGAGCCCCCCCCCCCCTCACCCCAGCACTGACCACCAGAGGACCGAGCCCCCCCCCCCTCACCCCAGCACTGACCACCAGAGGACCGAGCCCCCCCCCCCTCACCCCAGCACTGACCACCAGAGGACCGAGCCCCCCCCCCCTCACCCCAGCACTGACCACCAGAGGACCGAGCCCCCCCCCCCTCACCCCAGCACTGACCACCAGAGGACCGAGCCCCCCCCCCCTCACCCCAGCACTGACCACCAGAGGACCGAGCCCCCCCCCCCTCACCCCAGCACTGACCACCAGAGGACCGAGCCCCCCCCCCCCTCACCCCAGCACTGACCACCAGAGGACCGAGCCCCCCCCCCCTCACCCCAGCACTGGACCACCAGAGGACCGAGCCCCCCCCCCCTCACCCCAGCACTGACCACCAGAGGACCGAGCCCCCCCCCCCCTCACCCCAGCACTGACCACCAGAGGACCGAGCCCCCCCCCCCTCACCCCAGCACTGACCACCAGAGGACCGAGCCCCCCCCCCCCTCACCCCAGCACTGACCACCAGAGGACCGAGCCCCCCCCCCCCTCACCCCAGCACTGACCACCAGAGGACCGAGCCCCCCCCCCCTCACCCCAGCACTGACCACCAGAGGGACCGAGCCCCCCCCCCCCTCACCCCAGCACTGACCACCAGAGGACCGAGCCCCCCCCCCCTCACCCCAGCACTGACCACCAGAGGACCGAGCCCCCCCCCCCCCTCACCCCAGCACTGACCACCAGAGGACCGAGCCCCCCCCCCCTCACCCCAGCACTGACCACCAGAGGACCGAGCCCCCCCCCCCACACCCCAGCACTGACCACCAGAGGACCGAGCCCCCCCCCCCCTCACCCCAGCACTGACCACCAGAGGACCGAGCCCCCCCCCCCTCACCCCAGCACTGACCACCAGAGGACCGAGCCCCCCCCCCCCTCACCCCAGCACTGACCACCAGAGGACCGAGCCCCCCCCCCCCTCACCCCAGCACTGACCACCAGAGGACCGAGCCCCCCCCCCCTCACCCCAGCACTGACCACCAGAGGACCGAGCCCCCCCCCCCCTCACCCCAGCACTGACCACCAGAGGACCGAGCCCCCCCCCCCTCACCCCAGCACTGACCACCAGAGGACCGAGCCCCCCCCCCCTCACCCCAGCACTGACCACCAGAGGACCGAGCCCCCCCCCCCTCACCCCAGCACTGACCACCAGAGGACCGAGCCCCCCCCCCCTCACCCCAGCACTGACCACCAGAGGACCGAGCCCCCCCCCCCTCACCCCAGCACTGACCACCAGAGGACCGAGCCCCCCCCCCCTCACCCCAGCACTGACCACCAGAGGACCGAGCCCCCCCCCCCCTCACCCCAGCACTGACCACCAGAGGACCGAGCCCCCCCCCCCCTCACCCCAGCACTGACCACCAGAGGACCGAGCCCCCCCCCCCTCACCCCAGCACTGACCACCAGAGGACCGAGCCCCCCCCCCCCTCACCCCAGCACTGACCACCAGAGGACCGAGCCCCCCCCCCCTCACCCCAGCACTGACCACCAGAGGACCGAGCCCCCCCCCCCTCACCCAGCCCAGCACTGACCACCAGAGGACCGAGCCCCCCCCCCCTCACCCCAGCACTGACCACCAGAGGGACCGAGCCCCCCCCCCCTCACCCCAGCACTGACCACCAGAGGACCGAGCCCCCCCCCCCTCACCCCAGCACTGACCACCAGAGGACCGAGCCCCCCCCCCTCACCCAGCACTGACCACCAGAGGACCGAGCCCCCCCCCCCTCACCCCAGCACTGACCACCAGAGGACCGAGCCCCCCCCCCTCACCCCAGCACTGACCACCAGAGGACCGAGCCCCCCCCCCTCACCCCAGCACTGACCACCAGAGGACCGAGCCCCCCCCCCCTCACCCCAGCACTGACCACCAGAGGACCGAGCCCCCCCCCCCTCACCCCAGCACTGACCACCAGAGGACCGAGCCCCCCCCCCCTCACCCCCAGCACTGACCACCAGAGGACCGAGCCCCCCCCCCCTCACCCCAGCACTGACCACCAGAGGACCGAGCCCCCCCCCCCCTCACCCCAGCACTGACCACCAGAGGACCGAGCCCCCCCCCCCTCACCCCAGCACTGACCACCAGAGGACCGAGCCCCCCCCCCCCCTCACCCCAGCACTGACCACCAGAGGACCGAGCCCCCCCCCCCTCACCCCAGCACTGACCACCAGAGGACCGAGCCCCCCCCCCCTCACCCCAGCACTGACCACCAGAGGACCGAGCCCCCCCCCCCTCACCCCAGCACTGACCACCAGAGGACCGAGCCCCCCCCCCTCACCCCAGCACTGACCACCAGAGGACCGAGCCCCCCCCCCCCTCACCCCAGCACTGACCACCAGAGGGACCGAGCCCCCCCCCCCTCACCCCAGCACTGACCACCAGAGGACCGAGCCCCCCCCCCCTCACCCCAGCACTGACCACCAGAGGACCGAGCCCCCCCCCCCCTCACCCCAGCACTGACCACCAGAGGACCGAGCCCCCCCCCCCTCACCCCAGCACTGACCACCAGAGGACCGAGCCCCCCCCCCCTCACCCCAGCACTGACCACACAGAGGACCGAGCCCCCCCCCCCTCACCCCAGCACTGACCACCAGAGGACCGAGCCCCCCCCCCCTCACCCAGCACTGACCACCAGAGGACCGAGCCCCCCCCCCCCTCACCCCAGCACTGACCACCAGAGGACCGAGCCCCCCCCCCCTCACCCCAGCACTGACCACCAGAGGACCGAGCCCCCCCCCCCTCACCCCAGCACTGACCCACCAGAGGACCGAGCCCCCCCCCCCTCACCCCAGCACTGACCACCAGAGGACCGAGCCCCCCCCCCCCTCACCCCAGCACTGACCACCAGAGGACCGAGCCCCCCCCCCCCCTCACCCCAGCACTGACCACCAGAGGACCGAGCCCCCCCCCCCTCACCCCAGCACTGACCACCAGAGGACCGAGCTCCCCCCCCCCCACCTCACCCCCAGCACTGACCACCAGAGGACCGAGCCCCCCCCCTCACCCCAGCACTGACCACCAGAGGACCGAGCCCCCCCCCCCCCCTCACCCCAGCACTGACCACCAGAGGACCGAGACCCCCCCCCAGCACTGACCACCAGAGGACCGAGACCCCCCCCCAGCACTGACCACCAGAGGACCGAGACCCCCCCCCCCTTCACTGACCACCATCCCCAGCAGAGACCGACCCCCCCCCTGATCCCAGCAGCACTGGCCCCCACCACAGATGGTCCACAGCAGCATTAAGCGCCCCCCAAAAAAATTCCAGACCAGGCACACAGCATGAAGCTTCCACACACAGTAATAAAGAACTCCCGTTTGTAACTATGAAGACACTGACCTTGTTCTGTGCAGGAAAGAGTCATCCATAGCGCGGAGTCCTGAGGTAGAGGCTGCAGCAGAAGCAGCGACCACACATGCCGAGAAGCAGCGACCACACATGCCGGGAAGCAGGAGGAAGTGGCGTCTCCTCGTGCATTGTGACATTAGACCCCGCCCCCGACCACGCCCCTAACACGTGACAGCAGTGACGTCATGCCGGGAAGGAGCCCGTACATTCTAGCATCTACCATATATCTAGTGTGCGGCTCTGCAGGAGGAGGTATGTGGAGATTCCCCATTACTGGGGCAGGGGCATTAACCCCTTCAGCTCGGAGACTTTCTTGGGGTTTTTCTCTCGCTGATTTCTATGAATCGTGAGGTTTTTGTTCCTTTTCCTCTGATAGATACAGACGCCCCAACTATGAGAGGCCGGAAGTGAGGAAACCCGTCTGCCCTCAGTCCTCGGCCCCTTTCCTGCCCTCGGTCCTCGGCCCCTTTCCTGCCCTCAGTCCTCGGCCCCTTTTCTGCCCTCAGTCCTCGGCCCCTTTCCTGCCCTCAGTCCTCGGCCCCTCTCCTGCCCTCGGTCCTCGGCCCCTTTCCTGCCCTCGGTCCCCGGACCCTTTCCTGCCCTCGGTCCTCGGACCCTTTCCTGCCCTTGGTCCCCTCGGACCCTTTCCTGCCCTTGGTCCCCTCGGACCCTTTCCTGCCCTCGGTCCCCTCGGACCCTTTCCTGCCCTCGGTCCCCTCGGACCCTTTCCTGCCCTCGGTCCCCTCGGACCCTTTCCTGCCCTCGGTCCCCTCGGACCCTTTCCTGCCCTCGGTCCCCTCGGACCCTTTCCTGCCCTCGGTCCTCGGACCCTTTCCTGCCCTCGGTCCTCGGACCCTTTCCTGCCCTCGGTCCTCGGACCCTTTCCTGCCCTCGGTCCTCGGACCCTTTCCTGCCCTCGGTCCTCGGCCCCTTTCCTGCCCTCGGTCCTCGGCCCCTTTCCTGCCCTCGGTCCCCGGACCCTTTCCTGCCCTCGGTCCCCAGACCCTTTCCTGCCCTCGGTCCCCGGACCCTTTCCTGCCCTCGGTCCCCGGACCCTTTCCTGCCCTCGGTCCCCTCGGACCCTTTCCTGCCCTCGGTCCCCCTCGGACTCTTTCCTGCCCTCGGTCCCCGGACCCTTTCCTGCCCTCGGTCCCCGGACCCTTTCCTGCCCTCGGTCCTCGGACCCTTTCCTGCCCTCGGTCCTCGACCCTTTCCTGCCCTCGGTCCTCGGACCCTTTCCTGCCCTCGGTCCTCGGACCCTTTCCTGCCCTCGGTCCTCGGACCCTTTCCTGCCCTTGGTCCCCTCGGACCCTTTCCTGCCCTCGGTCCTCGGACCCTTTCCTGCCCTCGGTCCTCGGGACCCTTTCCTGCCCTCGGTCCTCGGACCCTTTCCTGCCCTCGGTCCTCGGACCCTTTCCTGCCCTCGGTCCTCGGACCCTTTCCTGCCCTCGGTCCTCGGACCCTTTCCTGCCCTTGGTCCCCTCGGACCCTTTCCTGCCCTCGGTCCTCGGACCCTTTCCTGCCCTCGGTCCTCGGACCCTTTCCTGCCCTCGGTCCTCGGACCCTTTCCTGCCCTCGGTCCTCGGACCCTTTCCTGCCCTTGGTCCCCTCGGACCCTTTCCTGCCCTTGGTCCCCTCGGACCCTTTCCTGCCCTCGGTCCCCTCGGACCCTTTCCTGCCCTCGGTCCCCTCGGACCCTTTCCTGCCCTCGGTCCCCTCGGACCCTTTCCTGCCCTCGGTCCCCTCGGACCCTTTCCTGCCCTTGGTCCCCTCGGACCCTTTCCTGCCCTCGGTCCTCGGACCCTTTCCTGCCCTCGGTCCCTCGGACCCTTTCCTGCCCTTGGTCCTCGGACCCTTTCCTGCCCTCGGACCCTTTCCTGCCCTCGGTCCTCGGACCCTTTCCTGCCCTCGGTCCTCGGACCCTTTCCTGCCCTTGGTCCCCTCGGACCCTTTCCTGCCCTTGGTCCCCTCGGACCCTTTCCTGCCCTCGGTCCTCGGACCCTTTCCTGCCCTCGGTTCTCAACCCCATACTGCATAATGTACCCACAGTATCGCCATCCCCCCAACACACAGTATAATATTCCCACGGTACCACCATCCCCCCCACACAGTATAATGTTCCCACGTACCGCCATCCCCACACACAGTATAATGTTCCCACGGTACCGCCATCCCCACACACAGTATAATGTTCCCACGGTACCGCCATCCCCACACACAGTATAATGTTCCCACGGTACCACCATCCCCCCCCACACAGTATAATGTTCCCACGGTACCACCATCCCCCCACCCAGTATAATGTTCCCACGGTACCGCCACCCTCCCCCACAGTATAATGTTCCCTCGGTATCGCCATCCCCCCACACACAGTATAATGTTCCCACAGTATCACCATCCCCCCACACACAGTATAATGTACCCACAGTATCGCCATCCCCCCCAACACACAGTATAATGTCCCCACAGTATCGCCATCCTCCCCACACAGTATAATGTTCCCACGGTACCGCCATCCCCCCACCTAGTATAATGTTCCCACGGTACCGCCACCCCCCCACACAGTATAATGTTCCCACGGTACCGCCACCCCCCCACACAGTATAATGTTCCCACGGTACCGCCCACCCCCCCCACACAGTATAATGTTCCCACGGTACCGCCACCCCCCCACACAGTATAATGTTCCCTCAGTACCGCCATCCCCCCACACACAGTATAATGTTCCCACAGTACCGCCATCCCCCACACACAGTATAATGTTCCCACAGTATCGCCATTCCCCCACACACAGTATAATGTTCCCACAGTATCGCCATCCCCCTCCAACACACAGTATAATGTTCCCACAGTACCAATTAAAGAATGTACGTCTGGAACACCTATGGTGTGAACAAGGTGCAAGACTCAAAAATATACAACTAAACATTAGGATAAAGAGTTGCACACCAGTCACCATGTATAGGGGAATAATGAAAAACAGAACTGCTTTTCATTATTCCCCTATACATTGTGACTGGTGTGCAATTCTTTATCCTAATGTTCCCACAGTACCGCCATCCCCCACACACAGTATAATGTTCCCACAGTACCGCCATCCCCCACACACAGTATAATGTTCCCACAGTACCGCCATCCCCTCACACACACAGTATAATGTTCCCACAGTACCGCCATCCCCCACACACAGAATAATGCTCCCACAGTACCGCCATCCCCCCCGCAAGCTAATATATAAATCCTAACTTACAGATGAACCTGTCACATACCACCAACCTCCTTGAACAGTTTCACAAGTCTGGAAATGAGGATCTGTGATGGTCAGCAGGTGGTATACATGTATGAGGAGCTCTCTCTCTCGCTTTCTTTCTCACTCTTTCTCTTTGTTTTACCTTCTGCCACAAATAAAATAATGGCTGTTCTTTTGGGTATCTCAAATATATGGAAGATGCTTTCTCTTTCTGTTTGTCAAGAATGGAGAATGTTCTCTTTCTGTCTGTGATCTTAATTTTTCACTTAAAAACTTTTTTTCAACAGGGTGAGCAGACTGATCAGCTTCTACAATTCAGCATGTCAGATCCTTCTCTCATCTGACATTATTTGTCTTGAGGTCCCTATGTTATAAAGTCCAGAAACAAAAAAACTGCATCTCCAAATAAAACATAGCAAGTGTGAACAGGTACCAGCTGCTATATCTACACAAACAAAAGCATCAAGACATACACAAACATAGAATATATGAAATTTAAACAGCAATAATGCTACATAAAACATGGTGAGAAAAATGTAGGTTCTTAGGGCAACAATTGGCCAATTATTGTGTGCCCATCTGCCACGGCAAGGTGACCTTTATTTGATGGGACCCTATCCTATTCTTATGGCTTCTCTAAGACTAAGGAGTGTTGCTGTATCCTTTTGTTTGGGTTTCGTGTATTTATAGCAGCTGGCACCTGTTCACACTTGCAATGTTTTTTTGGAGATGCAGTTGTTTTGCAGTATATATTGGAGATGTAGACATCTTGCTATTCTGACTGTTCTCTCCACCCATTAGCCACAGGATTGTTTTAATAAATACAAACAGAGATTTATTTATTTTTTTTAATTCAGCCTACCGTCATATCTATAATGCTCCTTAGTTACCGATGCACGGAAAACAGCCAGGGCTTGGACTCCCGAGGTAAGTAGCTTCAGACACCATAAGAAAAAAAATTCAGCACCAAAAAAAATGGCTTCATCATACATAAAATGTAACTTTTTTATTGGATCCCATATTAAAATCCATAGACAAGTGGATTAAAAATCTAGGAAACCTAGATTTTTAATTCACTTGTCTATGGATTTTAATATGGGCTCAATAAAAGTTAAATTTTATTTATGATGAAGCCATATTTTTCTGGTGCTGGATTTTTTTCTTATGATGTCTGAAGGTTGTTTTAATAAATGCGAGATCGTATGTTTCCATATATTTATAGGGAGAGGGCACCATCAAAGAAAGGTCACCTTGACGCAGTTTCTGGGCATACAAGATGTCATGTAAAACTCTTGAAGGGTCCTTACCCCCTCACCACCATCAGCCACAGATCACCATGACGATTATCTGATCGGTCTGGAAGTTTAGGAATTTATGACTTGGGCGATGGTAGAGCTACAGCCAGAAAGTGCACACAAAAAACATCTCTTTGTTCTGTTGGAGGGAAAAAACTCTCAAAACAGTTTTTAGGCGCTACGTTAATGCTAGAAAAATGAAAAGCATATTGCCGGAATCCCTGTGGAGCGCACCGTTTAGCTTTACTAGGAGATCGCTGGTATTGCGACAAATGGGTATTGCTCAAAAGAATCATGCTAGATGCATTGTGTTTGGTATCTATGCAAGTGTAAAATCGAGAGGTAAAATATGATGCTAATATCTTTCACCTATGTGGCTCAGGGGCAAAGATTATGTGAAAAGCTAGAATTAAAGAACTTTGTGACAATCTTTTCACAGCCCACAAGAGACCGTAAAATGAGGTCACAGAGAGGGGGGGTTACCTGAGGGCATAAGAGCGATTAGCTCCTTGCTGGGGGTGTCAATATTGGAAGGCACTGTTAATGTGTGGTGCTGGCCGTTTTTCTACCATCTTCTTCTCTTGGAGACCTTCCCTCCCTAAATTCAGAAGTCACATCTATGGCACGAGTTTAGTAAGTTTCACGTTTATACCTTTTATTTTTATGTAACTGTCTATACTGTATTTGTATTGTTCCCTTTTGTAAACTCCTGTATATTTTTTAAACACTGCCTATTTTTGGATTAAATATATACAATGTAATAGTTTGTTTCCTCCTGTTCTATATATGAACCCAAACCCGTCCGAAAAGCCCTCTGCTATCTGAAACGGGTCACCAGCTATCCCTAAGGTTGGGTGGTGGCAGCGTAATTATTCTTGCATAGAATTATTGGAGTGCTATCATTAAGGGTACCGAGGTGTATATATACAGTCATATGAAAAAGTTTGGGCACCAGTGTTAACCTTTTTTCTTTATAACAATTTGGGTTTTTGCAACAGCTATTTCAGTTTCATATATCTAATAACTGATGGACTCAGTAACATTTCTGGATTGAAATGAGGTTTATTGTACTAACAGAAAATATACAATCCGCATTTAAACAAAATTTGACTGGTGCAAAAGTATGGGCACCTCAACATAAAAGTGACATTAATATTTTGTAGATCCTCCTTTTGCAAAAATAACAGCCTCTAGTCGCTTCCTGTAGCTTTTAATGAGTTCCTGGATGAAGGTATATTTGACCATTCCTGTTTACAAATCAATTCCAGCTCAGTTAAGTTAGATGGTCGCCGAGCATGGATAGCCCGCTTTAAATCATCCCACAGATTTTCAATGATATTCAGGTCTGGGGACTGAGATGGCCATTCCAGAACATTGTAATTGTTCCTCTGCATGAATGCCTGAGTAGATGTGGAGCGGTGTTTTGGATCATTGTCTTGCTGAAATATCCATCCCCTGCGTAACTTCAACATCGTCACTGATTCTTGCACATTATTATCAAGAATCTGTCCATCAGTTATTAGATACTGTATATGAAACTGAAATAGCTGTTGTAAAAACCCAAATTGTTATAAAGAAAAAAGGTTAACATTAATAGAAGTTTTTCATATGACTGTATATATTCTATTAGCGGTAATCTGTGATATATACACTTAGCCTTGCTGTCAGACCTCCAATATTTGGCATTATTAGCTCAGCAGCATCATTTTATTCATTTTCCTGCAGTACCAAAAGTGGCCTGCCGACAAGAGGGGAGCTAGAGAGTAATCGTGTTCCTGACACAAGAATTGACCAATTTTTGCGCTAAGAACGTTCATTTTTCTAAGTATATTTTATATACAGTCATGGCCAAAAGTTTTGAGAATGACACCAAAATTATTTTTTTCACATGATCTTTTGCCGTCTGGTTTTTAATTGTGTTTGTCTGATGTTTACATCACATACAGAAATATAATTGCAATCATATTATGAGTACCAAAAGGTTATATTGACAGAATGATTTAATGCAGCAAGTCAATATTTGCAGTGTTCACTCTTCTTCAGGACCTCTGCAATTCTCCCTGGCAGGCTCTCAATCAACTTCTGGACCAAATCCTGACTGATAGCTGCCCATTCTTGCATAAGCAATGCTTGCATTTTGCCAGAATTTGTTGGTTTTTGTTTGTCCACCCGTCTCTTGATGATTGCCCACAAGTTCTCATTGGGATTAAGATCTGGGGAGTTTCCAGGCCATGGACCCAAAATCTCTGTTTTGTTCCATGAGCCATTTAGTGATCACCTTTGCTTTATGGCAATGTGCTCCATCATGCTGGAAAAGGCATTGTTGGGCATCAAACTGCTCTTGGACAGTTGGGAGAAGTTGCTCTTGGAGGACATTCTGGTACCATTCTTTATTCATGGCTGTGTTTTTAGGCAAGACTGTGAGTGAGCCGATTCCCTTGGCTGAGAAGCAACCCCACACATGAATCGTTTCAGGATGCTTAACAGTTGGCATGAGAGAAGACTGGTGGTAGAGTTCACCTCTTCTTCTCCTAATAAGCTGTTTACCAGATGTCACAAACAATCGAAAAGGGGATTCATCTGAGTATATGACTTTACCCCAGTCCTCAGCAGTCCACTCCCTGTACCTTTTGCAGAATATCAGTCGGTCCCTGATGTTTTTTCTGGAGAGAAGTGGCTTCTTTGCTGCCCTCCTTGAAACCAGGCCTTGCTCAAAGAGTCTCCGCCTCACAGTGCGTGCAGAAGCACTCACACCAGCCTGTTGCCATTGCTGAGCTAGCTCGGCACTGCTGGTAGTCCGATCCCGCAGCTGAAACAGTTTTAAGATACGGTCCTGGTGTTTGCTGGTTCTTCTTGGGCCCTGGAGCCTTTTTGGCAACAATGGAAGCTCTCTCCTTGAAGTTCTTGATGATGCGATAGATTGTTGACTGAGGTGCAATCTTTGTAGCTGCGATACTCTTCCCTGTTAGGCCATTTTTGTGCAGAGCAATGATGGCTGCACGTGTTTCTTTAGAGATAACCATGGTTAACTGAAGAGAAACAATGATACCAAGCACCAGCCTCCTTTTAAAGTGTCCAGTGGTGTCATTCTTACTTAATCATGACTGATTGATCGCCATCCCTGTCCTCATCAACACCCACACCTGTGTTAATGGAACAATCACTAAAACAATGTTAGCTGCTCCTTTTAAGGCAGGAATGCAATGCTGTTGAAATATGTTTTGGGGGTTAAAGTTCATTTTCTTAGCCAATATTGACTTTGCAAGTAATTGCTGTTACGCTGATCACTCTTTATGACATTCTGGAGTATATGCAAATTGCCATTAGAAAAACTTAAGCAGTAGACTTTGTAAAAATTAATATTTGTAGCATTCTCAAACCTTTTGGCCATGACTGTAGTATTAATGCAGTTTACGTTTCATATATTCTATGTTTGCATATGTCTTAGCGGTTACAGAGTGCTGCTGTATCCTTTTGTGTTACATGGTATATAATTGACTAATTCCTCATAATATGAGCGGTTTCGGCAACCTTTATTCTAATGTGTATGGTGGCTTTAAAGAGGTGGTTCACCCGTTTTCATTTCTGGCCACATCTATATTATGTTGAGAGACAAGATTTCTCTCAAATACCTTGTGTTGCCAATAGTACCTATGAGCGGCGGTATTGCAGTCCGCTCACCCCTTTCGCGTGACCCCCGTCGGCTCCATGACTTCTGATGTATGTCCAGTGATGTCAACTGAGGCATGCCACAGTCATCCTACGTGACTGTGTGAAGCCCCACAGGTGTTGTGTCGGTGCATTACCTTCAGGGACTCCACGTGGGATGGTCTGGTCACAGGTACGGAACCTTCTCTTTAGGAATTTCGTAACGCCACTCTCGGCATTGCGGTCATGGGACCGCCACTGCAGGTTAAGGGACGCCTGGGGTTGTTGGTAGGTGCAGTTGGATGGTGTGGCCCCCCCGAGAGTAGGGCTGGCCCCAGGGCCCGTTTTGACTGGGTGGAACCACAAGGCGCAGAATGACTCAAACACAGTCCAGGCAGTTTTTTTTTTTTAATTTAATTTAATCGTATGAACGTATATCTTACCATCATATAAAAATAAACACCAGACAATAGACAGTGATTGAAAAATATCAAAAGGATAAAAATCAAATTTGAATATCAAGATTTTCTATATATGCAATAGCGTTATCATTTACAATATAGAAATCCTTCTTGTCACCATGGTAGGATCTCAGGGGGCGCTCCTCAACAATGTGCTGGATAGTTTGACGATCTGCTCCACAGTCACAGGTCGGAGAGTCATATTTTCCCCACTTATACATAAAATCTGCACAGACGCCAAAGTTTGTTCTGATACGATTTAGAGTAACCCATGTTTTCCTTGGTAGATTGAAGCCTGGTGGAGGGTTTTGTAAATTAGGGAACATTTGGGGATCACCGTCTACTACATTGACCCAAAGTTCTCCCCATTTCTCCTCTAAATTGAAGTCTTGTTCATGCAAGGTGATTGCAGTTCGGATGGGTGGGTGTCTTGATTTCAATCGTATTGTAACATCTCTGATATTTTGGTGTATTGGAAGTTTTTCATTATTCCCTACTTTAGTGTATTCTTTAAGTAGGAGCTTTTGTCTTCTTAGATTTGCGGGTGCGATATGACTCAGCACAGGTAACCAGTGAACAGGTGTAGGTCTAATAGCACCAGATATTATACGCAAAGAGTTGTTCAGCTGAGTGTCAATTAAGTTTACATGACAGCTATTTAACCATGCTGGAGCACAGTATTCTGCAGCAGAGTACACCAGGGCAAGAGTAGATGTTCTCAAAACAGATGTTGCCGAGCCCCAGGAGGATCCACAAAGTTTCTGAATAATATTATTACGTGCTTTCAGTTTCTGTGCCAATTTATCCAGATGGGATTTAAAAGTTAGACTTCTATCAAGGGTTACACCTAAGTACTTAGGATTGAAATTGTGTTTAACAGATTGGCCTTCAAATTGTACTTTAAGTTCAGTCTTGGCACTTGCATTGTGTAAATGAAAGCAACAAACTTCCGTTTTTGATGGGTTAGGTTTTAATCTCCATTGTCGGAAGTACTTTCCCATTACACTAAGATCTTTTGTAAGAACATCCTCTGCTTCCTTCATTGTTTTGCTTACCATAGCAAGTGCCCAGTCATCGGCATATCCAAATTTCCGTGACACTGTTTTAGGAATATCAGCTAGGTACAGGGCAAACAGGAGAGGTGCCAGCACTGATCCCTGGGCCAGTCCGTTGTTTAAAGATTTCTTACAACTGGTTGAATCGCCCATAATAAGATGAAAAGTTCGATTTGCAATCATATTGCTCAAGATGTACATCATTTTCTTGCATGGAATCACCTTCAAAAATTTTTATAAAAGTCCTTCCCTCCACACAGTATCATATGCGGCAGAGAGATCGATAAACGCCACTGAAACTTTCTTGTTCTTCTGGAATTCAGCTTCAATGAGAGTTGTCAAAGCTAAGACTTGGTCACTACAGTTTCGAGCAGGTCTGAAGCCGGCTTGCTCTATAGGTATTAAGTCGAAAATCTTTAGACTGATCTTGTTATATAGGCAGTCTTTCAGGGTTTTTACTCACAGTTGATGGTAGGGTGAGTAACTCGGGCGTAGCTGGAATGAACCAGGCTGGAACCAGGTATCCTTCCGGCTGGCTGATGAGGGTGACTACCATCTTGCCTTCCTAGCCCCGTGTGTTTTGGGGTGACCCCTACTTGAAGCCCTGCTGGGGTCGCCCAGGGAAGTTGCTGATGCCTCTCTCCCCTTCTTTTGGCCCGTTTTCTTGTAGCCTGGACCAGGTCACTCCGGCTGCTTGCCTCCTGTGAACTATGGGCCCTCTCTTCGCTGCATGGCTCCGGACTCTGTGTGTGGTGGTGAGGGCGTGAAGTACCCCCACCTGCAGGTTGAGCAGGACAACTGAATGGTCCTCTGCTCTGAGAACCTGCACTCGAACGGGCCTGGTACCTCCCTGGCAGTCCCTTTACTTTGCCACCTCTTTGCTCTCTCTAGCCTTGGGTGGATTTCGGGTGGCATTACCAGGTGACCGATCTCCCCCGTTGGTAGTCACTGCGCGGACGCTCAGTGTTGTGTCAGCTTCCAGGGTCTGCTCCACACGTCTGCTCTCCCTGAGCTGCACTCCAGACTGGCTCACTACTCCCTCCCCACTGTGCCTGCCTACGCCACCTAGCAACCAAGCTCTCTACCACACCCCTTGAGTGGACATGGAGGCTACGCCCCTCCTGGATTCCCCAGTGGTCCCTATCAAAGGTAGATGTGTGAGACATGATTACTATGCGCCTGTGTAGTCACACCTCGGTCAGCCTTCTGGATTACCTGTATTGTACTGCCCCCAGCATGGGTGCAGTACTCAGTGGTACCTGACCAGGTCAGGGGCGCCACAACTGGGCTGTGGGTGGAGTTTCACAGCTCATCACAGCCCAGCATCACAGTCCATCATCTCTCCCTGCTTACCTCCTCCTTCACTGCAGAGCGCGCAAGCAGGAGGGATGCTGGGCTGTGATGAGTGGTGAAACTCCGCTCATAGTCCATTGACTCTTGGAGACTGGGGCCGGCCGCGGTGATGTCAGATGAACAGGAAGTTGATGTAACATCACTGGACATGAGAGGTCACGGAGCCCAGGGGTCATGCGATGGCGATCAGCGGTCCGCAATACTGCCATTAACAGGCAGAATTGGCAATAGAAGCTATTTGAGAGAAACCTTGTTTCTCAACATAATATTGATGTGGCCAGTAATGAAAATGGGTGAACTACCTCTTTAAGAGGTAACTTAAACAGAGTGTTGTAAAACAATAAAAATACCATCAGGCTTGGATCCCCGCCAGTCTCTGTATTTCCTGGTCAGTCCCAATGAGCTTGTGATTCCTACAACCAACTAGATGCAGGAGTGGTGGCCAACATAGCCAGTGATTGGGAGCATGTAGGAAACATCTTAGTCAGTAATTCAACTTATGTTTCACTCCATATGAGATAAGAGAGAATACATCAGCTACACTTTATATCTCCTGATATGTTTCCTTCATTATCTCCAGTAATTGTATTATTATACCGGATTCTTTATGGTGTTATAATGGTTCATCCTCTTATTCAGGGCCATACAATATCGGATCCTCTTAATGGACATCTTCTCTATAAGAGAATATTCCTAATTCACCCGTCAAGGATGGATATGGACAGGGACAAGATGGTGGAGAGGATATTACACCTCACCCTAGAGATCCTCTTCCGGATTACTGGAGAGGTGAGAGATTCTGATGACGTCACATTACATCATTCTTATCTATGGGAATAACAGATGGACAGAACTGGAGAGGTGAGGACTCTGGAAATGTCTGTAGTGAGATGTATTATTATTATTATGTGTCTCTCCATAACCAGGATTACACTGTAGTGAAGACCTCCAGTGAGCGCTGTCAGGACCCTGTGTCTGAGGAATGGGGAAGACCCCTGAGCCCAATCATGGGGCCTCCACCTCACCCCCCGATACCTGAGGACATCAATGACCAGAAGATCCTAGAACTCACCTACAAGATGATTGAGCTGCTGACTGGAGAGGTGACACTGCTGGGAATGCTGGGACATTATACAGTAACGCTATGAAGGGATCGGGGGTGACGGTATCATTGTATGTGCCAGGTTCCTATAAGGTGTCAGGACGTCACCGTCTATTTCTCCATGGAGGAGTGGGAGTATTTAGAAGGACACAAAGATCTGTACAAGGACGTTATGATGGAGGTTCCCCAGCCCCTCACATCACCAGGTAATAGACAGGACTAAATACACACGGCCTATAATTATCTGTATGTAAGGAATGAATTTAGTCAATTTATGTGTTTCCTCCAGTTCTATCCAGTAAGAGGACAACACCAGAGAGATGTCCCCGTCCTCTTCTTCCACAGGACTGTAAACAAGAAGATCTTGATGTTCCTCAGGATCATCAGGTAGATGGAGAGAAGGTGACATGAAATCTCCCTATGATGTGTAGACGGCTGTGAAGGTCTTGTGCTCAGTTTTGTTTTATCCACCAGTATTATATGTTTTATACTTGTGTAATGAGAGCGGTGGAGATGGCAGGATTAGAGCTGATCATAGATGTGACTTCTCCATCTGTCTGTGACTTTTACAATATTTGTTTCAGGCTGAAGATCTGACCCATATTAATACTACAGAGACATATGTGAGTGGTGATGAGTGGTGTAGAGAGGAGATTCCTACATATGGCTACCAAGGTGGCTCACCCCAGCACTGACCACCAGAGGGCCGAGCCCCCCCTCACCCCAGCACTGACCACCAGAGGGCCGAGCCCCCCCCTCACCCCAGCACTGACCACCAGAGGGCCGAGCCCCCCCCTCACCCCAGCACTGACCACCAGAGGGCCGAGCCCCCCCCTCACCCCAGCACTGACCACCAGAGGGCCGAGCACCCCCTCACCCCAGCACTGACTACCAGAGGGCCGAGCCCCCCCCCTCACCCCAGCACTGACCACCAGAGGGCCGAGCCCCCCCCCCCCTCACCCCAGCACTGACCACCAGAGGGCCGAGCCCCCCCCTCACCCCAGCACTGACCACTAGAGGGCCGAGCCCCCCCCCTCCTCTGACCACCAGCCCCAGTAGAGGACCGAGTCCCCCCCTCACCACAGCGGCACTGACCACCAGCCCCAGCAGAGGACCGAGCCTCCCCTCACCCCAGCGGCACTGACCACCAGCCCCAGCAGAGGACCGACCCCCCCTGATCCGAGCAGCACTGGCCCCCACCACAGATGGCCCACAGTAGCATTGAGCGCCCCCCAAAAAATTCCAGAACAGGCACACATCATGAAGCTTACACACACAGTAATAAAGAACTCCCGTTTTTAACTATGAAGACACTGACCTTGGTCTGTGCAGGAAAGAGTCATCCATAGTGCGGTGTCCTGAGGTAGAGGCTGCAGGAGAAACCAGCGACCACACATGCCGAGAAGCAGGAGGAAATGGCGTCTCCTCGTGCATTGTGAAATTAGACCACGCCCCTAACACTTGACAGTAGTGACGTCATGCCGGGAAGGAGCCCGTACATTCTAGCATCTACCATATATCTTGTGTGCGGCTCTGTAGGAGGAGGTATGTGGAGATTCCCCGTTACTGGGGCAGGGGGCATTAACCCCTTCAGCTCTGAGACTTTCTTGGGGTTTTTCTCGCGCTGATTTCTATGAATCGTGAGGTCTTTGTTCCTTTTCCTCTGATAGATACAAACGCCCCAACTATGAGAGGCAGGAAGTGAGGAAACCCGTCTGCCCTCGGTCCTCGGCCCCTTTCCTGCCCTCTGTCCCCGGCCCCTTTCCTGCCCTCGGTCCTCAGCCCCTTTCCTGCCCTCGGTCTTCGGACCCTTTCCTGCCCTCGGTCTTCGGCCCCTTTCCTGCCCTCGGTCCTCGGCCCCTTTCCTGCCCTCGGTCCTCGGCCCCTTTCCTGCCCTCGGTCCTCGGCCCCTTTCCTGCCCTCGGTCCTCGTACCCTTTCCTGCCCTCGGTCCTCGGCCCCTTTCCTGCCCTCTGTCCTCGTACCCTTTCCTGCCCTCGGTCCCCGGACCCTTTCCTGCCCTCGGTCCTCGTACCCTTTCCTGCCCTCGGTCTTCGGCCCCTTTCCTGCCCTCGGTTTTCGGCCCCTTTCCTGCCCTCGGTCTTCGGCCCCTTTCCTGCCCTCGGTCTTCGGCCCCTTTCCTGCCCTCGTTTCTCGGACCCTTTCCTGCCCTCGGTCCTCGGACCCTTTCCTGCCCTCGGTCCTCGGACCCTTTCCTGCCCTCGGTCCTCGGACCCTTTCCTGCCCTCGGTCCTCGGACCCTTTCCTGCCCTCGGTCCTCGGACCCCATACTGCATAATGTACCCACAGTATCGCCATCCCCCCAACACACAGTATAATGTTCCCACGGTAACACCATCCCCCCCACCCAGTATAATGTTCCCTCAGTACCGCCATCCCCCCACACACAGTATAATGTTCCCACAGTACCGCCATCCCCCCCACACAGTATAATGTTCCCACAGTACCAATTAAAGAATGTACGTCTGGAACACCTATGGTGTGAACAAGGTGCAAGACTCAAAAATATACAACTAAACATTAGCATAAAGAGTTGCACACCAGTCACAATGTATAGGGGAATAATGAAAAACAGAACTGCTTTTCATTATTCCCCTATACATTTTGACTGGTGTGCAATTCTTTATCCTAATGTTCCCACAGTACCGCCATCCCCCACACATAGTATAATGTTCACACAGTACCGCCATCCCCCACACACAGTATAATGTTCCCACAGTACCGCCATCCCCCACACACAGAATAATGTTCCCACAGTACCGCCATCCCCCACACACAGTATAATGCTCCCACAGTACCGCCATCCCCCCCGCAAGCGAATATATAAATCCTAACTTACAGATGAACCTGTCACATACCACCAACCTCCTTGAGCAGTTTCACAAGTCTGGAAATGGGGATCTGTGATGGTCAGCAGGTGGTATACATGTATGAGGAGCTCTCTCTCTCGCTTTCTTTCTCACTCTTTCTCTTTGTTTTACCTTCTGCCACAAATAAAATAATGGCTGTTCTTTTGGGTATCTCAAATATATTGAAGATGCTTTCTCTTTCTGTTTGTCAAGAATGGAGAATGTTCTCTTTCTGTCTGTGATCTTAATTTTTCACTTAAAAACTTTTTTTCAACAGGGTGAGCAGACTGATCAGCTTCTACAATTCAGCATGTCAGATCCTTCTCTCATCTGACATTATTTGTCTTGAGGTCCCTATGTTATAAAGTCCAGAAACAAAAAAACTGCATCTCCAAATAAAACATAGCAAGTGTGAACAGGTACCAGCTGCTATATCTACACAAACAAAAGCATCAAGACATACACAAAAATAGAATATATGAAATTTAAACAGCAATAATGCTACATAAAACATGGTGAGAAAAATGTAGGTTCTTAGGGCAACAATTGGCCAATTATTGTGTGCCCATCTGCCGCGGCAAGGTGACCTTTATTTGATGGGACCCTATCCTATTCTTGTGGCTTCTCTAAGACTAAGGAGTGTTGCTGTATCCTTTTGTTTGGGTTTCGTGTATTTATAGCAGCTGGCACCTGTTCACACTTGCAATGTTTTATTTGGAGATGCAGTTTTTTTGCAGTATATATTGGAGATGTAGACATCTTGCTATTCTGACTGTTCTCTCCACCCATTAGCCACAGGATTGTATTAATAAATACAAACAGAGATTTATTTATTTTTTTTGATTCAGCCTACCATCATATCTATAATGCTCCTTAGTTACCGATGCACGGAAAACAGCCAGGGCTTGGACTCCCGAGGTAAGTAGCTTCAGACACCATAAGAAAAAAAATTCAGCACAAAAAAAAATGGCTTCATCATACATAAAATGTAACTTTTTTATTGGATCCCATATTAAAATCCATAGACAAGTGGATTAAAAATCTAGGAAACCTAGATTTTTAATCCACTTGTCTATGGATTTTAATATGGGCTCCAATAAAAGTTAAATTTTATTTATGATGAAGCCATTTTTTTCTGGTGCTGGATTTTTTTCTTATGATGTCTGAAGGTTGTTTTAATAAATGCGAGATCGTATGTTTCCATATATTTATACAAAGCAAGAAGGCCTGCGGAGACACCATCACATGTTTCTCAACGCTGGCAGGAAACTAGCCAGGTCTTTCACCGGGAAGGAACAACCACGGGAAGGGCAGTCTCCAGTCAAGGAGACCACCTATGCCAAACATGGTATCCATCCACAGACAGCCGTTTCGGGGTATTTGCCCCTCATCAGTGTGGAGTAGGGGCATTGCTCTAGAATCACTGCGTTGAGAAACACGTGATGGTGTCTCCGCAGTGGTGGATGTTGATCTCCCTAAGGTCAACCATCCTTGCTTCCATATATTTATAGGGAGAGGGCACCATCAAAGAAAGGTCACCTTGACGCAGTTTCTGGGCATACAAGATGTCATGTAAAACTCTTGAAGGGTCCTTACCCCCTCACCACCATCAGCCACAGATCACCATGACGATTATCTGATCGGCCTGGAAGTTTAGGAATTCATGACTTGGGCGATGGTAGAGCTACAGCCAAAAAAAGTGCACACAAAAAACATCTCTTTGTTCTGTTGGAGGGAAAAAAACTCTCAAAACAGTTTTTAGGCGCTACGTTAATGCTAGAAAAATGAAAAGCATATTGCCGGAATCCCTGTGGAGCGCACCGTTTAGCTTTACTAGGAGATCACTGGATCACTGATATTGCGACAAATGGGTATTGCTCAAAAGAATCATGCTAGATGCATTGTGTTTGGTATCTATGCAAATGTAAAATCGAGAGATAAAATATGATGCTAATATCTTTCACCTATGTGGCTCAGGGGCAAAGATTATGTGAAAAGCTAGAATTAAAGAACTTTGTGACAATCTTTTCACAGGCCACAAGAGACCGTAAAATGAGGTCACAGAGAGGGGGGGTTACCTGAGGGCATAAGAGCGATTAGCTCCTTGCTGGGGGTGTCAATATTGGAAGGCACTGTTAATGTGTGGTGCTGGCCGTTTTTCTACCATCTTCTTCTCTTGGAGACCTTCCCTCCCTAAATTCAGAAGTCAGATCTATGGCACGAGTTTAATAAGTTTCACGTTTATACCTTTTATTTTTATGTAACTGTCTATACTGTATTTGTATTGTTCCCTTTTGTAAACTCCTGTATATTTTTTAAACACTGCCTATTTTTGGATTAAATATATACAATGTAATAGTTTGTTTCCTCCTGTTCTATATATGAACCCAAACCCGTCCGAAAAGCCCTCTGCTATCTGAAACGGGTCCCCAGCTATCCCTAAAGTTGGGTGGTGGCAGCGTAATTATTCTTGCATAGAATTATTGGAGTGCTATCATTAAGGGTACCGAGGTGTATATATACAGTCATATGAAAAAGTTTGGGCACCAGTGTTAACCTTTTTTCTTTATAACAATTTGGGTTTTTGCAACAGCTATTTCAGTTTCATATATCTAATAACTGATGGACTCAGTAACATTTCTGGATTGAAATGAGGTTTATTGTACTAACAGAAAATGTGCAATCTGCATTTAAAGGGAACCTGTCATCAGAAATTTCGCCCAAAAGCTAAAAGATTCCCCCTCTGCAGCTCCTGGGCTGCATTCTAGGAAGGTCCCTGTTATTATTGTGCCCCATGTGAGACCAAAATAAAGCCTTTATAAAGTTCTACCTTTTTGTATGCAGCTTCTGTAAATCCGACACGGGGGCGGGCTCTCTGGCGTCCGTTATTCTGCCTCCTGGTCCTGTATGCCGCCCCCATCGCTCCTTTCCATATCTGATGCACCGCCCACTGCTCCAGCCATCCCCGTGCATGCCCAGTGCCAGTCTCACAGGACTGAGCACTGTGACTGCTGGTGATGTGTGCGCAGGCAAGTGATTATGGTCGGGGCTGTGACTGTTATCAGCAAGTACCCGGCCATAATCTCTTGAGCGCGCAAACCTCTCCAGCGTCACACTGAGCTCAGGATTTATGCTAGACTGTATGGGCTGCTTCCAGGGATGACGTCCCTTTGTCATGTGATAGGGGCGTGTTCGAAATACTATCACATGACAAAGGGACGTCATCCCTGAAAGCAGCCCATACAGTCTAGCATAAATCCTGAGCTCAGTGTGACGCTGGAGAGGTTTGCGCGCTCAAGAGATTATGGCCGGGTACTTGCTGATAACAGTCACAGTCCCGTCCATAATCACTTGCCTGCGCACACATCACCAGCAGTCACAGTGCTCAGTCCTGTGAGACTGGCACTGGGCATGCGCGGGGATGGCTGGAGCAGTGGGCGGTGCATCAGATATGGAAAGGAGCGATGGGGGCGGCATACAGGACCAGGGGGCAGAATAACGGACGGCAGAGAGCCCGCCCCCGGGACGAATTTACAGAAGCTGCATACAAAAAGGTAGAACTTTATAAAGGCTTTATTTTGGTCTCACATGGGGCACAATAATAACAGGGACCTTCCTAGAATGCAGCCCAGGAGCTGCAGAGGGGGAAGCTTTTAGCTTTTGGGCGAAATTTCTGATGACAGGTTCCCTTTAAACAAAATTTGACTGGTGCAAAAGTATGGGCACCTCAACATAAAAGTGACATTAATATTTTGTAGATCCTCCTTTTGCAAAAATAACAGTCTCTAGTGGCTTCCTGTAGCTTTTAATGAGTTCCTGGATCCTGGATGAAGGTATATTTGACCATTCCTGTTTACAAAACAATTCCAGCTCAGTTAACCTCATAACGACGGCCGTATGACTTAAAGCGGCGGCAAAACAGGGTACTTATTCTGTTCCGCCGCTTTAAAGCGGCGGCCCGAAAAAACCCTGTAGCGCCCCCCAGCGACCGAAAATCTCGGGGGTTTCAGCTACCGGGGGTAGCTGAGACCCCCCAGATTATGAATCGGGGTGTTTTTTATGCACCCCGTTAATGCGATCGCCGGTATACACCGTATACCGGCGACAACATAAAAAAAAAATAAATGGCTGGTAAAATTGACTTATTTCTCATCTGATGTGATCAAACATGTCAGATGAGAAATAAATGTGAGCCCTTAGTGCCCCCAAAGCCCCCGGTACCGGAGAAATCCATCCAAACCCCCCCCCCTCCGGAAAATCCAAGATGGCGCTGACGCGCGCTGAAAACTCCCGCCGCCGCCGCCTCTGCATTCATTTCCCTCCGATCTGAAATGATCAAACATTTCAGATCGGAGGGAAATGTCCTCCCCCAGACCCCTCCTCCGGTACACCGGAGCTCTTTGGTCCCTGGAGCCCCCTCCGGTTCTTCAGAGCCCCCCTCCGGAGCGTGCAAGATGGCGCCGACGCGCGCTGAAAACTGCTGCCGCCGGCTCTTCATTCATTTCCCTCCGATCTGAAATGATCAAACATTTCAGATCGGAGGGAAATGTCCTCCCCCTGACCTCTTCTCCGGTACACCGGAGCTCTTTGGTCCCTGGAGCCCCCTCCGGTTCTTCAGAGCCCCCCTCCGGACAATGCAAGATGGCGCCGACGCGCGCTGAAAACCGCCGCCGCCGGCTCTGCATTCATTTCCCTCCGATCTGAAATGATCAAACATTTCAGATCGGAGGGAAATGTCCTCCCCCTGACCTCTCCTCCGGTACACCGGAGCTCTCTGGTCCCCCGGAGCCCCCTCCGGGGGACCAGAGAGAGGGATCTGGAGAACCGGAGTTCTCACCACCGTTCCCAGTCTCTCTCCCACCCGATCTGGGATCCCCCGTTCCCCCAATCCCCTCCCCTGTACCTCAAAAAAAATCACCGGTTCCCCGCGGCCCCCCTTCTTCTCTTCTCCGGGAAAATGGCGGGCGCATGCGCAGTGTGCTTGGCATAATCTGCCTCCTGCACACGGCAACCCAAAAAAAAATTCTGATTGGCTGTTTAGATTTGAATACTGTGATAGATCCTATCACAGTAGTCAAAATGCCAATATTTGATAAATATGGCAGCATTTAGGTCTGCCTTTCTCCTCTCTCCCTTGTAGTTGATCTGGGAGAGAAGAGAGAGAGACTACGTGCTGCCATATAGAGAGGAAAAAGTTATAAATTCACAAAGATCATCATAATCAATTTCCAATTTTTCTGATCACCCCCCTGTGATCATCCCCCCCTCCATCATTCCGTCATCCCTCGCTGCGTCATTCCCCTAAATATTTTTTTTTATAATCTTTATAAAAAAATTTAGGGTTTATATAAAAAAAAAAAATACTAGTGTTAGGTTTAGGTTTATTTTTTGTTAGCCAGGGATAAAAACAAAAACCATGGCCCGCAGAATGTTTACGGCAGAGCAAGCGTACTCGCTGCTTGCCTCCGGCAGTTCTGGGTCAGAGACCGAATCGGCCTCAGAAAGAGATTTTTCGGATAGCGGTGACGATTCGGCTTCCTCCACGGGGTCCCACACCCCGCCAGTCGCTACTGCTGAAGCGTCAGGGGCAGGACCTAGTTCTGCAGTCCCCCATGCTCTCTGGTACCCCGACCCGTCCTTTACCCCACAAATTCCCCCTTTCATAGGAGACCCTGGCATAAAAATAAATGTCACCAATTTTGCCCCACTGGATTTTTTCCAAATTTTTGTTAACCAACAAGTACTTGAGCTTATCACCCAGCACACCAACTTGTACGCCCGCCAATATATTGCCCAAAAGCCAACATCTGTCCATTCCCGGTCCTGGATCCCCACAAGTGTCCCGGAAATCAAAAAATTTTTAGGCATTACCCTCAACATGGGAATAGTGAAAAAAACCAGTATCCGCTCCTACTGGGCAACCAAATCTGTCCACGCCACCCCTGTATTTGCAGCCATAATGCCCAGAACCCGATATGAGACCCTATTGAGATTCCTCCATTTTAGTGATAATTCCCAAGTCCCCCCAAGAACTGACCCCAATTATGACCGCCTTAATAAATTGACACCCCTAATATCCCTCCTGAAAGAGTCCTTCCTAACTTCCTACAGCCCAGAGGAGAACGTTTCGGTTGACGAGTCCCTAATGAGTTACAAGGGCCGTCTCTCATTCCGTCAGTTTATCCCCTCCAAAAGAGCCAAGTATGGCATAAAATTATATAAAGTGTGCGAAAGCACCAGCGGGTACACATGTAACTTTATCATTTATGAGGGTAGGGACCGCCAAATAAGCCCACCCAACTGTCCCCAGACAATTGGCGTCCCAGGAAAAATTGTCTGGGAGCTAATGTCCCCATTTCTTGGTAAAGGTTACCATGTGTACACCGACAATTACTACACCAGTATCCCCCTATACCAATCCCTCCATGCTGCAAATACAGGGGCCTGTGGGACAATAAGGAAAAACCGTGTTGGTTTGCCGGCACAGTTAGTGTCCAGACGTGTAGAGAAGGGGGCGTCATTCGCACTGGCAAGTGACAAACTGCTTGCCGTAAAGTGGAATGACCGCAAGGACGTCTACATGCTCACCACCCTGCATGATGACACCACTGTGTCGGTCAGAGAGAGGGGAGCCACCAGGGACAAACAGAAACCCTTCTGTGTGACCCGATACAACAGGTTTATGGGTGGCGTGGACCTGTCTGACCAGGTGCTCCAACCATACCTGGTAAAGCGGAAAACGAGGGCCTGGTACAAAAAGGTAGCAATCTACCTGATACAGATTGCTACCTACAACAGTTTTGTACTGTTTAAAAAATCACAAGGGGCCCTCACATTTCTGCAATACCAGGAAAAAATTATTGAGTCCCTCATGTTTGACTCAGCGGCACCAGAGGCAGCCTTTGAGTCAGAGAATGCCCGGAGACTAACGGAACGGCATTTTATGCATCTCGTGCCTCCTACTCCCACCCAAAACCGTCCTAAAAAAAGGTGCCGGGTATGTCGCAAGCAGGGTAGGAGAAGCGACTCAAGATATTACTGTCCCATGTGCCCTTCCCAGCCAGGACTTTGTGTTACCCCCTGCTTCGAGATCTACCACACATCCCACAATTATTAGACATCATACACTATTCCCAAATTGTGTGGTAGGGTTTTTCTTTCACGTTTATATTTTCTGTGTAGTGAGCCCCTGTGTTACTTGTCAAATAAAATTTACTATTTTCACCAGTAAAACACATTTTACCCCATTTCACAAATAATTCCAGGACTTGATCACTCACATACCAAAGTGTTATGCAGACAAATTCTCGTCATATGCCCACGTCTGCGTACTCCAGAATGTGGACCCCGCAAATGTTCTTGAAACATCTGATCATCTGACAAATAATTCCAAGATTTGATCACTCAAAGTGTTAGCACCAGTCATCTTAGTCTGACTGCTATTACAACTATGTCTTGGTGATACGGGCATGATAATTTTATTGGAGGATCTGAAGCTGTTCTGTAATTTTACACCATGGGCTTTACTGCATGGTTCTTGCCGAACCTCCTGCACTGGACAATACTTTTATAACCCTGTGGGGGACTGGTTGTTTTGTGCATATAGCGGTTCCGACCTTGGCAGGTAGGAGCCTGTTATGATGTACCATGTCGGCTGGCACAATTGTCCCTCATATAGGGATTGATGGTGCTAAACAGACATTGTACGACCAGTCTCTGAAAAATTAACGTATCCTTCTAGCCCTCCTGGTGTTCCTTCATCTCTGGAACAAGCACAAGTCTGCCATATAATTGGTGGTATTTTCCTCCACATTTTGCCCTTCACTCCAAGATAAAATGTACAAAAAATCCATTTATGTGGGTTTTCAGTTGTTCTGATAACACATAGGCTCTGCAAATCAAATAATCCAAAATTTGAAAAGTGCACCTTCCCTTCCAAGTCCTGCGGTTTGCCCAAACAGACGTTTTTGACTACATCTTGGGTATCGCTGGACTCGTAAGAAAGTGGGTAACAAAATGAGGGGTCCACGTTTTGGTGTTACATCTTGTAAAAGTGGAAAATTTGGTGCTAAAGCATCACTTTTGTGAAAAAGAAGAACATTTTCAATATGACAACCTATTGTTATAAAATTCTGTGAAGTACCTGTGGGCTCAAAATGCACACTATACCCCTAGATAACATCCTTGAGGGGTATAGATTCCAGAATGGGGTCAGTTGTGGGGGAGCTCTACTGTTTAGCCACTTTAGGGGGTCTCCAAACACAACATGGCGTGCGCTAATGATTCCTGCCAATTTTGCAGTCAAATGGCGCTCCTTTCATTCCGCACCCTGCCGTGTACCCAGACAGTTGATTTCCGCCACATATGATGTATCGGCGAACTCAGGAGAAATTGCACAATACATTTTATGGTGGTTTTTTTCCTTTTACCCTTGTGAAAAAAAAGCTACATGGTTGAAGTAACAATTTTGTGTTAAAATTTAATTTTTTTATTTTCATGGCTCAACGCTATAAACTTCTGTGAAGCCCCTGGGGGTTCAGGGTACTCACCAAACATCTAAATAAATTCCTTTCGAAACAATGGGTGGTGATTGAACAGGATGTACTGGGAACTCCCTTACATTTACTTCCATGGTTAGAGAAAGAAAGTAGGATCCAGATAGCGAAAGGAATGGAGTTCACGCGGACAGCGATGGGGATGTGGGATGGAGAGATAAAAAAGGGATCTCTCTCTCAGGAGCAGGGCCCACTTACTCCCGTATTCGGTAATAAGAAGTTCCCCCCAGGACTCCACTCCCATAGATTCGGGGGATTTACTCGGGCGGATGATACCCGTTTTTGTCACGTGCTCCAGGGACACACCCTACCAACTTATACTTCCATGCAGGCCACAGGGAGAGAGATTTCCTGGATGGAATATATGCAGTTGAAATCTTTCCTCTCGTACCAGGACAGGGAGAGAAGGATGAGGACACCCCCTACTCCTTTTGAGAAAATATTTTTACAGGGGTCATCACCTGGACATGGCATCTCACTCATCTATAAAATGCTGAACCAGAGAAATAGGGTGGATAAACCTCACTTTGTCTGTAGGTGGGGAGAGGAACTGGGAGAGGATATTGCAGAGGACGATTGGAGCAGAGCGTACCTGTGGACCCACAAGCTTTCCTTGGCGTGCGCCGCTCAAGAGAAAAGTTATAAAATTCTCACAAGGTGGTACCATTACCCGACTAAATTACATGCTATATTTCCCTCTGTGTCTGATGTGTGCTGGAGGTGTGGCACAGACACAGGTACAATGCTACACATATGGTGGAGCTGTACTAAGCTGCAACCCTTTTGGGACTCAGTGTTCTACCTGTACAAAAAGATGAGCGGAGGTGAAATAGAAAAATCCCCCCAGGTTGCCCTTCTTTCTATGCTCCCAGGAGCTATTAAAACACAAAAAAGGGACATGTTGCGATTTTGCCTGGCGGCTGCCCGTATGATTATCCCACGATTTTGGAAACAGACTAGATGCCCTACGGTGCTGGATTGGTTGGAGGAGATGACAAACCTCCAGAGAATGGAGGAGCTGACAGCAGAACTAAATGGGAACACAGAAAAATTTACTACAGTTTGGAGACCATGGATTATGTTCATGGAGTCCCCAGAGTTTGTGGAGAGTTTGGCGAGCTTTTTGAGCTGAGAAACGGTGGGGAGTCTCATTCCTTCCCCCCCCTTTTTTCTTTGCTTTTCTTGCTTCCCCCCCCCTCCCCCCTTTTCTCTAATTTCCTCTTCTTTATGCTTATATCTTTCCTCTTCTTTCTTTCTTTTCTGAACATTAATCTGCATTTTTCTAGTTTCATTTTTTATATGAAAAGATTTATCAATAATTCATAAGACAATAGACATACAAGGAGAATGAGTATATTAGGATACGGGAAGTCAAAAGAAGTAAAATTCTGACCTATAATTTACAAGTGGTTGTATGGTAATAGCACAAAGATAATTTGAAGAATTCCAAGAAATTTAGTAATGTAACAATTTCTGGATGTTATCCCGGCATTGAGAAAATGATGCTTATGTATTGTAATTGCACAAATGATATGTTTGTATGTTGACAACAGTTTCATCAATAAAACAGATTTGAAATAAATAAATTCCTTGAGGGGTCTAGTTTCCAAAATGGGGTCAGTTGTGGGGGGTTTCTGCTGTTTAGGTACCTTAGGGGCCCTACAAATGCAACATGGTGCCCACAATCTATTTCAGCCAAATTTGCTTTCCAAACTTCAAATATTGCTCCTTGTGTTCCCAGCCCTCCCATTTGCCCAAACAGAGGTTTCTGACCACATATGGGGTATCACCGCGCTCATAAGAAAGTGGGTAATAAATGTTGGGGTCCAATTTTTGGAATTACCTCTTGAAAAAGTAAGAAAATTAATGCTAAAGCAACATTTTTGAGACAAAAATGAAAATTTTCAATATGACAACGTAACGTTATCAAAATCTGTGAAGTACCTGTGGGTCCAAAATGCTCACTATACCCCTAGATAGAAGCCTTGAGGGGTCTAGTTTCCAGAATGTCGTCACTTGTGAGGGGTTTCTGCTGTTTAGGTACCTTAGCGGACATGTAAATGCAACATGGTGCCCACAATCTATTTCAGCCAAATTTGCTTTCCAAACTTCAAATATTGCTCCTTGTGTTCCCAGCCCTCCCATTTGCCCAAACAGAGGTTTCTGACCACATATGGGGTATCACCGCGCTCATAAGAAAGTGGGTAATAAACGTTGGGTCCAGTTTTTGGAATTACCTCTTGAAAAAGTAAGAAAATTAATGCTAAAGCAACATTTTTGAGAAAAAAATGAAAATTTTCAATATGACAACGTAACGTTATCAAAATCTGGGAAGTACCTGTGGGTCCAAAATGCTCACTATACCCCTATATAGAATCCTTGAGGGGTCTAGTTTCCAGAATGGCGTCACTTGTGAGGGGTTTCTGCTGTTTAGGTACCTTAGCGGACATGTAAATGCAACATGGTGCCCACAATCTATTTCAGCCAAATTTGCTTTCCAAACTTCAAATATTGCTCCTTGTGTTCCCAGCCCTCCCATTTGCCCAAACAGAGGTTTCTGACCACATATGGGGTATCACCGCGCTCATAATAAAGTGGGTAATAAACGTTGGGGTCCAATTTTTGGAATTACCTCTTGAAAAAGTAAGAAAATTAATGCTAAAGCAACATTTTTGAGAAAAAAATGAAAATTTTCAATATGACAACGTAACGTTATCAAAATCTGTGAAGTACCTGTGGGTCCAAAATGCTCACTATACCCCTAGATAGAAGCCTTGAGGGGTCTAGTTTCCAGAATGGTGTCACTTGTGAGGGGTTTCTGCTGTTTAGGTACCTTAGCAGACATGTAAATGCAACATGGTGCCCGCAATCTATTTCAGCCAAATTTGCTTTCCAAACTTGAAATATTTTGTGTTCCCAGCCCTCCCATTTGTCCAAACAGAGGTTTCTGACCACTTATGGGGTATCACCGCGCTCATAAGAAAGTGGGTAACAAGTTTTGGGGTCCATTTTGTTGTGTTATTTCTTCTAAAATTGATTACATTTGGGGTAAAGCAACATTTTTAGGTAAAATTTTATTTTTTGCTTTTTTCATTCCACATTGCTTTAGTTCCTGTGAAGCACCTAAAGGGTTAATAAACTTCTTGAATGTGGTTTTGAGTACTTTGAGGGGTGCAGTTTTTAGAATGGTGTCACTTTTGGGTATTTTCTGTCATCTAGGCCTCTCAAAATCACTTCAAATGTGATGTGGTCCCTAAAAAAATGGTTTTGTAAATTTTGATGTAAAAATGAGAAATTGCTGATAAACTTTGAACCCTTCTAACTTCCTAACAAAAAATATTTTTTTTTCCAAAATTGTGCTGATGTAAAGTAGACAAGTGGGAAATGTTATTTATTAACTATTTTGTGTCACAGAACTCTCTGGTTTAACGGAAAAAAAATTCAAAAGTTGAAAATTTCAAAATTTTCAAAAATTTTGCCAAAATTCATATTTTTTCACAAATAAACGCAAAAAATTTTGTCCAAAATTTGGTACTAAAATGAAGTCCAATATGTCACGAAAAAACAGTCTCAAAATCAGTGGGATCCGTTGAAGCGTTCCAGAGCTATAACCTGATAAAGTGACCCTGGTCAGAATTGCAAAATTTGGTCTGGTCATTAAGGTGAAAATTAGCTCCGTCACTAAGGGGTTAAGTTAGATGGTCGCCGAGCATGGACAGCACGCTTCAAATCATCCCACAGATCTCCTTACTGGGATGGCCATTCCAGAACATTGTAATTGTTCCTCTGCATGAATGCCTGAGTAGATTTGGAGCGGTGTTTTGGATCATTGTCTTGCTGAAATATCCATCTCCTGCGTAACTTCAACATCGTCACTGATTCTTGCACATTATTATCAAGAATCTGTCCATCAGTTATTAGACACTGTATATGAAACTGAAATAGCTGTTGTAAAAACCCAAATTGTTATAAAGAAAAAAGGTTAACATTAAGTTTTTCATATGACTGTATATATTCTATTAGCGGTAATCTGTGATATATACACTTAGCCTTGCTGTCAGACCTCCAATATTTGGCATTATTAGCTCAGCAGCGTCATTTTATTCATTTTCCTGCAGTACCAAAAGTGGCCTGCCGACAAGAGGGGCGCTAGAGAGTAATCGTGTTCCTGACACAAGAATTGACCAATTTTTGCGCTAAGAACGTTCATTTTTCTAAGTATATTTTATATACAGTCATGGCCAAAAGTTTTGAGAATGACACCAAAATTATTTTTTTCACATGATCTTTTGCCGTCTGGTTTTTAATTGTGTTTGTCTGATGTTTACATCACATACAGAAATATAATTGCAATCATATTATGAGTACCAAAAGGTTATATTGACAGAATGATTTAATGCAGCAAGTCAATATTTGCAGTGTTGACCCTTCTTCTTCAGGACCTCTGCAATTCTCCCTGGCATGCTCTCAATCAACTTCTGGACTAAATCCTGACTGATAGCTGTCCATTCTTGCATAAGCAATGCTTGCATTTTGCCAGAATTTGTTGGTTTTTGTTTGTCCACCCGTCTCTTGATGATTGCCCACAAGTTCTCATTGGGATTAAGATTTGGGGAGTTTCCAGTCCATGGACCCAAAATCTCTGTTTTGTTCCATGAGCCATTTAGTGATCACCTTTGCTTTATGGCAATGTGCTCCATCATGCTGGAAAAGACATTGTTGGGCGCCAAACTGCTCTTGGACAGTTGGGAGAAGTTGCTCTTGGAGGACATTCTGGTACCATTCCCTTGGCTGAGAAGCAACCCCAGACATGAATCGTTTCAGAATGCTTAACAGTTGGCATGAGACAAGACTGGTGGTAGAGCTCACCTCTTCTTCTTCTAATAAGCTGTTTACCAGATGTCCCAAACAATCGAAAAGGGGATTCATCTGAGAAAATGAGTTTACCCCAGTCCTCAGCAGTCCACTCCCTGTACCTTTTGCAGAATATCAGTCGGTCCCTGATGTTTTTTCTGGAGAGAAGTGGCTTCTTTGCTGCCCTCCTTGAAACCAGGCCTTGCTCAAAGAGTCTCCGCCTCACAGTGCGTACAGAAGCACTCACACCAGCCTGCTGCCATTGCTGAGCTAGCTCGGCACTGCTGGTAGTCCGATCCCGCAGCTGAAACAGTTTTAAGATACGGTCCTGGTGTTTGCTGGTCCTTCTTGGGCGCCCTGGAGCCTTTTTGGCAACAATGGAAGCTCTCTCCTTGAAGTTCTTGATGATGCGATAGATTGTTGACTGAGGTGCAATCTTTGTAGCTGCGATACTCTTCCCTGTTAGGCCATTTTTGTGCAGAGCAATGATGGCTGCACGTGTTTCTTTAGAGATAACCATGGTTAACTGAAGAGAAACAATGATACCAAGCACCCGCCTCCTTTTAAAGTGTCCAGTGGTGTCATTCTTACTTAATCATGACTGATTGATCGCCAGCCCTGTCCTCATCAACACCCACACCTGTGTTAATGGAACAATCACTAAAACAATGTTAGCTGCTCCTTTTAAGGCAGGAATGCAATGCTGTTGAAATATGTTTTGGGGGTTAAAGTTCATTTTCTTAGCCAATATTGACTTTGCAAGTAATTGCTGTTAAGCTGATCACTCTTTATGACATTCTGGAGTATATCCAAATTGCCATTAGAAAAACTTAAGCAGTAGACTTTGTAAAAATTAATATTTGTAGCATTCTCAAAACTTTTGGCCATGACTGTAGTATTAATGTAGTTTACGTTTCATATATTCTATGTTTGCATATGTCTTAGCGGTTACAGAGTGCTGCTGTATCCTTTTGTGTTACATGGTATATAATCGACTAATTCCTCATAATATGAGCGGTTTCAGCAACCTTAATTCTAATGTGTATGGTGGCCTTAAAGAGGTGGTTCACCCGTTTTCATTACTGGCCACATCTATATTATGTTGAGAGACAAGATTTCTCTCAAATACCTTGTGTTGCCAATAGTACCTGTGAGCGGCGGTATTGCGGTCCGCTCACCCCTTTCGCGTGACCCCCGTCGGCTCTATGACTTCTGATGTATGTCCAGTGATGTCATGTCAACTGAGGCAGGCCACAGTCTTCCTGCGTGACTGTGTGAAGCCCCACAGGTGTTGTGTCGGTGCATTACCTTCAGGGACTCCACGTGGGATGGTCTGGTCACAGGTAGGGAACCTTCTCTTTAGGATTTTCGTGACGCCACTCTCGGCATTGCGGTCAGGGGACCGCCACTGCAGGTTAAGGGACGCCTGGGGTTGTTGGTAGGTGCAGTTGGATGGTGTGGCCCCCCGAGAGTAGGGCTGGCCCCAGGGCCCGTTTTGAGTGGGTGGAACCACAAGGCGCAGAATGACTCAAACACAGTCCAGGCAGTCTTTCAGGGTTTTTACTCACAGTTGATGGTAGGGTGAGTAACTCGGGCGTAGCTGGAATGAACCAGGCTGGAACCAGGTATCCTTCCGACTGGCTGATGAGGGTGACTACCATCTTGCCTTCCTAGCCCTGTGTGTTTTGGGGTGACCCCCTACTTGAAGCCCTGCTGGGGTCGCCCAGGGAAGTTGCTGATGCCTCTCTCACCTTCTTTTGGCCCGTTTGCTTGTAGCCTGGACCAGGTCACTCCGGCTGCTTGCCTCCTGTGAACTATGGGCCTCTCTTCGCTGCGTGGCTCCGGACTCTGTGTGTGGTGGTGAGGGCGTGAAGTACCCCCACCTGCAGGTTGAGCAGGACAACTGAATGGTCCCCTACTCTGAGAACCTGTACTCGAACGGGCCTGGTACCTCCCTGGCAGTCCCTTTACTTTGCCACCTCTTTGCTCTCTCTAGCCTTGGGTGGATTTCGGGTGGCATTACCAGGTGACCGATCTCCCCCGTTGATAGTCACTGCGCGGACGCTGTCAGTGTTGTGTCAGCTTCCAGGGTCTGCTCC
Organism: Anomaloglossus baeobatrachus; assembly: GCF_048569485.1. NCBI lineage: Eukaryota > Metazoa > Chordata > Amphibia > Anura > Aromobatidae > Anomaloglossus > Anomaloglossus baeobatrachus. The sequence goes on along the minus strand of NC_134357.1, from coordinate 544,467,968 downwards.
ACACATCTGCTCTCCCTGAGCTGCACTCCAGACTGGCTCACTACTCCCTCCCCACTGTGCCTGCCTACGCCACCTAGCAACCAAGCTCTCTACCACACCCCTTGAGTGGACATGGAGGCTACGCCCCTCCTGGATTCCCCAGTGGTCCCTATCAAAGGTAGATGTGTGAGACATGATTACTATGCGCCTGTGTAGTCACACCTCGGTCAGCCTTCTGGATTACCTGTATTGTACTGCCCCCAGCATGGGTGCAGTACTCAGTGGTACCTGACCAGGTCAGGGGCGCCACAACTGGGCTGTGGGTGGAGTTTCACAGCTCATCACAGCCCAGCATCACAGCCCATCATCTCTCCCTGCTACCTCTTCCTTCACTGCAGAGCGCGCAAGCAGGAGGGATGCTGGGCTGTGATGAGTGGTGAAACTCAGCTCATAGTCCATTGACTCTTGGAGACTGGGGCCGGCCGCGGTGATGTCAGATGAACAGGAAGTTGATGTAACATCACTGGACATGAGAGGTCACGGAGCCCAGGGGTCATGCGATGGCGATCAGCGGTCCGCAATACTGCCATTAACAGGCAGAATTGGCAATAGAAGCTATTTGAGAGAAACCTTGTTTCTCAACATAATATTGATGTGGCCAGTAATGAAAATGGGTGAACTACCTCTTTAAGAGGTAACTTAAACAGAGTGTTGTAAAACAATAAAAATACCATCAGGCTTGGATCCCCGCCAGTCTCTGTATTTCCTGGTCAGTCCCAATGAGCTTGTGATTCCTACAACCAACTAGATGCAGGAGTGGTGGCCAACATAGCCAGTGATTGGGAGCATGTAGGAAACGTCTTAGTCAGTAATTCAACTTATGTTCCACTCCATATGAGATAAGAGAGAATACATCAGCTACACTTTATATCTCCTGATATGTTTCCTTCATTATCTCCAGTAATTGTATTATTATACCGGATTCTTTATGGTGTTATAATGGTTCATCCTCTTATTCAGGGCCATACAATATCGGATCCTCTTAATGGAGATCTTCTCTATAAGAGAATATTCCTAATTCACCCGTCAAGGATGGATATGGACAGGGACAAGATGGTGGAGAGGATATTACACCTCACCCTAGAGATCCTCTTCCGGCTTACTGGAGAGGTGAGAGATTCTGATGACGTCACATTAGATCATTCTTATCTATGGGAATAACAGATGGACAGAACTGGAGAGGTGAGGACTCTGGAAATGTCTGGAGTGAGATGTATTATTATTATGTGTCTCTCCATAACCAGGATTACACAGTAGTGAAGAAGACCTCCAGTGAGCGCTGTCAGGACCCTGTGTCTGAGGAATGGGGAAGACCCCTGAGCCCAATCAGAGGGCCTCCACCTCACCCCCTGATACATGAGGACATCAATGACCAGAAGATCCTAGAACTCACCTACAAGATGATTGAGCTGCTGACTGGAGAGGTGACACTGCTGGGAATGCTGGGACATTATACAGTAACACTATGAAGGGATCGGGGGTGACGGTATTATTGTATGTGTCAGGTTCCTATAAGGTGTCAGGACGTCACCGTCTATTTCTCCATGGAGGAGTGGGAGTATTTAGAAGGACACAAAGATCTGTACAAGGACGTCATGATGGAGGTTCCCCAGACCCTCACATCACCAGGTAATAGACAGAACTAAATACACACGGCCTATAATTATCTGTATGTAAGCAATGAATTCAGTCCCTGTATGTCTTTCCTCCAGTTCTATCCAGTAAGAGGACAACACCAGAGAGATGTCCCCGTCCTCTTCTTCCACAGGACTGTAAACAAGAAGATCTTGATGTTCCTCAGGATCATCAGGTAGATGGAGAGAAGGGGTCATGAAATCTCCCTATGATGTGTAGACGGCTGTGAAGGTCTTGTGCTCAGTTTTGTTTTATCCACCAGTATTATATGTTTTATACTTGTGTAATGAGAGCGGTGGAGATGGCAGGATTAGAGCTGATCATAGATGTGACTTCTCCATCTGTCTGTGACTTTTACAATATTTGTTTCAGGGTGAAGATCTGACCCATATTAATACTACAGAGACATATGTGAGGGGTGATGAGCGGTGTAAAGAGGAGATTCCTACATATGGCTACCCAGGTGAGTAGTGACCACTAAATGCAGAGAAGTCACAGATTCTTCTCAGTCACCATCTGAAGATTGAGGCAGGAAGCCTTAATTGTAAAAAAAATGTGCAATTCCACAATGTTTTTGGTTTTTTTTATTTATGTTTTCTATTTGGTAAAATTGATGTGGCAGTATCATTCAAGTACAAGTTTGCAGATACCAAACTTGTAGCTTTTTTCTTTTTATTGAAGTTCTGAAAAGAAATTCTGAAATTTATCAAAAAATAGAATTGCGAATTTTGCACCATTTTCCAAGAGCTTTATTGTTCTAATTTTTGTGCTGTCAGAGTACAGTTCCGGCAGGTCCATGACACAAATTATTGGAGAAGGCATGATTTATCCAAGTTTGTAGCACATTCTTAAAGATTAAGTTACTAATCATTGGGTCTCAGAGAAAATGTTTTGCGGAGTACAGGATTGACCTGAAGTGCGTTGTGGTGATAGAGTCTGCGATCAAGGTCCAAAGTTTGTGGGTCCAATCTATTATCATTGATAGTATTGCCGCTGTTGTATTGTAATTGAGTCTCAGGCGCTTAACCTTCCAGATGTATGCAAATCAAAAAAGGTCCATGGAGCCTCTGTTAGGAGTCTTGACACAGAAAATAGCCAGATATCCCTCTGGGAAGGACCCAGCGTGGCTCTTTTTAAGGAGACCACAATAACCACCATATTAAGTGGCTCATTTAGTCAATATCCAACTCTTTGACAAGTTTCAAGATGTGACAAGGGAAATACAAAGGCCAGGTATCCATCCACAGACAGCTGTTTCGGGGTATTGCCCCTCATCAGTGTGGAGTAGAAATCTGGCTAGGTGGGAGCAAGGCCTAGTAGACCAGCCAGACAAAACAATCTCTGATCTCGGGGAGACCAGCCAGAGAAAACACTGCCGGCAGCCAGCAAAGGCGCTCAACACAGTGAAATCCTGGGTGCATTGCCCCCTGGGAAGTATGTAAATCAAAAAAGGTCAGTGGAGCCTCTGTTAGGAGTCTCGACAAACCAGAATCCTACTCCCAGGGCCGGATTATAGGCGGGGCAGGCGGGGCTGGAGCCCAGGGGCCCCCACCAAAAGAGCTTCTAAGGGGGCCCCCACCATACTTGGCACTAGGCACCTGTCAGCATTTTTTTTTTTCACACCCTCTCCCCCTCCGTAAAGACAGTCTAATAAATCAGCTGTGTTTTCGGGGGGGGGGGGGGCACCGCTATTTATTTGCATCTGCGTCTTTAAGACGCAAAAACAAACTGCGGGCACAGGACGCTGATTGACCTCGGAAGTACCAGCGGCCGCTTGAACTTCCGGGGTCAGAGGTGTGCTAATGCTCCCTGCTATGTGCTGCGGCCGTACCTAGAAGCAGGGGCACGGTGTGGTGGGCCGCTGTCTGCTGTCCCCGATGCGCTCCTTACATGCCAGGCACACTAGCAGGAGCCGGAGGCAGCGAGCTGTGCCGGCTCTGCTGTGTGCCGGCTCTGCTGTGTGCCGGCTCTGCTGTGTGCCGGCTCTGCTGTGTGCCGGCATGTACACTGCAGAGGAGCGCAGCAGAGCCGATGACCGCAGCTTCCTGTTTCCTTTCCTATTCAAATGTATTTGCGTCTTTCAGACGTAAATACATTTGAACAGCGCGCCGGGACTGGGCCCCGCCCCCGACGTGCAGCAACGTGATGAGATCAGCACCTTGCTGACATCATCACAGTGCTGCCGGCGCCACACTGGGGACATGAGGAAGCGAGCGCTCCATGAAGGAGCTGAAGAGACAGGTGTAATTAATGGGGATGAGTGAGGAGGGGCAGAGGACACATAACGGGGAACATATGTGAAGGAACACAGCTCTGTGACAGGCAGAGGAGGAGTACTGTATTCCGAGGGAGGGGGGAGGCAGGAGTGTGTAGGGATGGAGCAGTGTAATTTGTGTGTGTAGGGGGTGATGAGGGCTGTATTGTGTGTGGGGAGGGGTAATGGAGGGTGCATTGTATTGTGTGTGGAGGGAGGGGTAATGGAGGGTGCACTGTATTGTGTGTGGGGTGGAGGGGTAATGGAGGGTGTATTGTGTGTGGGGGGAGAGGTCATGAGGGGTGCATTGTGTTTGTGTGTGGGGAGAGGTAATGAGGGGTGCATTGTATTGTGTGTGTGTGGGGAGAGAGGTAATGGGGGGTGCATTGTATTGTGTGTGGGGAGAGGGGTAATGGGGGGTGCATTGTATTGTGTGTGGGGAGAGGGGTAATGGGGGGTGCATTGTATTGTGTGTGGGGAGAGGGGTAATGGGGGGTGCATTGTATTGTGTGTGGGGAGAGGGGTAATGGGGGGTGCATTGTATTGTGTGTGGGGAGAGGGGTAATGGGGGGTGCATTGTATTGTGTGTGGGGAGAGGGGTAATGGGGGGTGCATTGTATTGTGTGTGGGGAGAGGGGTAATGGGGGGTGCATTGTATTGTGTGTGGGGAGAGGGGTAATGGGGGGTGCATTGTATTGTGTGTGGGGAGAGGGGTAATGGGGGGTGCATTGTATTGTGTGTGGGGAGAGGGGTAATGGGGGGTGCATTGTATTGTGTGTGGGAAGAGGGGTAATGGGGGGTGCATTGTATTGTGTGTGGGGAGAGGGGTAATGGGGGGTGCATTGTATTGTGTGTGGGGAGAGGGGTAATGGGGGGTGCATTGTATTGTGTGTGGGGAGAGGGGTAATGGGGGGTGCATTGTATTGTGTGTGGGGAGAGGGGTAATGGGGGGTGCATTGTATTGTGTGTGGGGAGAGGGGTAATGGGGGGTGCATTGTATTGTGTGTGGGGAGAGGGGTAATGGGGGGTGCATTGTATTGTGTGTGGGGAGAGGGGTAATGGGGGGTGCATTGTATTGTGTGTGGGGAGAGGGGTAATGGGGGGTGCATTGTATTGTGTGTGGGGAGGGGTAATGGGGGGTGCATTGTATTGTGTGTGTGTGTGTAGGGGTAATGGGGGGTGCATTGTATTGTGTGTGAGTGTGTGTGTGTGTGGGGGGGGGTAATGGGGGGTGCATTGTATTGTGTGTGAGTGTGTGTGTGTGTGGGGGGGGGTAATGGGGGGTGCATTGTATTGTGTGTGTGGGGAGGGGTAATGGGGGGTGCATTGTATTGTGTGTGTGTGTGGGGAGGGGTAATGGGGGGTGCATTGTATTGTGTGTGTGGGGAGGGGTAATGGGGGGTGCATTGTATTGTGTGTGGGGAGGGGTAATGGGGGGTGCATTGTATTGTGTGTGGGGAGGGGTAATGGGGGGTGCATTGTATTGTGTGTGGGGAGGGGTAATGGGGGGTGCATTGTATTGTGTGTGGGGAGGGGTAATGGGGGGTGCATTGTATTGTGTGTGGGGAGGGGTAATGGGGGGTGCATTGTAGTGTGTGTGTGTGTGTGTGTGTGTGTGTGTGTAGGGGTAATGGGGGGTGCATTGTATTGTGTGTGTGTGTGTGTGTGTGTGTGTAGGGGTAATGGGGGGTGCATTGTATTGTGTGTGTGTGTGTGTGTGTGTGTGTGTGTAGGGGTAATGGGGGGTGCATTGTATTGTGTGTGTGTGTGTGTAGGGGTAATGGGGGGTGCATTGTATTGTGTGTGGGGGGGTAATGGGGGGTGCATTGTATTGTGTGTGTAGGGGTAATGGGGGGTGCATTGTATTGTGTGTGTGTGTGTGTGTGTGTGTGTGTAGGGGTAATGGGGGGTGCATTGTATTGTGTGTGTAGGGGTAATGGGGGGTGCATTGTATTGTGTGTGTGGGGGGGGGGGGTAATGGGGGGTGCATTGTATTATGTGTGTGTGTGTAGGGGTAATGGGGGGTGCATTGTATTGTGTGTGTGTGTGTGTGTGTAGTGGTAATGGGGGGTGTATTGTGTGTGTGTAGGCGTAATGGGGGTTGTATTGTGTGTGTGTGTGTGTGTAGGGGTAATGGGGGGTGCATTGTATTGTGTGTGCGTGTGTGTGTAGGGGTAATGGGGGGTGCATTGTATTGTGTGTGCGTGTGTGTGTAGGGGTAATGGGGGGTGCATTGTATTGTGTGTGCGTGTGTGTGTAGGGGTAATGGGGGGTGCATTGTATTGTGTGTGTGTGTGTGTGTCTGTGTGTGTGTGTAGGGGTAATGGGGGGTGCATTGTACTGTGTGTGTGTGTGTGTAGGGGGTGATGGGGGGTGCATTGTAGTGTGTGTGTGTCAGAGATGTGTGTGTAAGAAGCAGTACTGTGTGTGTATATATGAATTAGAGCAGTCTGTGCGCCCCCCCCCCCCCCCCCCCCCCCCCCCCGAACTATATGGGTTCCCCAGAGCGCTATGTCACCCATCGCAGTGATGAGTACACCACCAGAGCTGTTTGCCACTCCAGTAACGTCTATGCCCCCTGCCCCTCCTGTAATATATATATCGTAGCCCCCAGCCCCTCCTGTGATGTATATACAGCAGTGCTGTCAGTGTGCAGTCATGTGTGTTAGTGACAGCCATCGTGAAACAGCCACATGTCCTGAAGGAGCTGGACGGAAACAAGCGGGAGAGGTGAGTGAGGCTGCTGGCGACTTTCCCATATTAATACCTGTAAGGGCTCATGCGCATGTAACTGCTGAATATTCTGCAGCGATTTGACAGCACATGTGCGCGTCAAATCGCTGCAGAAACACTGCATAATGGATGCAGTTTTTCTGTACAAAAAAAGCCGATTTCATGCGCTCTGGCTGCTGCCCCCACCATAGACAGAGCGGGAGCTGCATCCATAGCGCACGGAATAATTGACATGCTCATTTTATGAACGCACGGATTTGGGTCAACATTTTAGCACCCAAATCGCTGCGTTCATAAAAGCAATGGGTGCACGTATCATGCACAATCTACATAGATTGTATAGGGGACGCAGGACGCATGCATTTACACTGCAGTGCTATACGCAGCGTAAATGCATGTAATTACGCAACGTGCGCACGAGCCCTAATGCGTCTGTGTCTGCATGTATGTCAGTGTATATGACTGTGCATATATTTGTCTGTTTATATGTATTTTTCTGAATTTGTCTTCAAATATGTATATACGCATGCCTGTATGTGTGTGTGTGTGTCTGTGTGTGGATGGGGCCCACTGAGACTCACCCGGAGGCCACAAAACCCTGGAGCTGGCCCTGGCTGCCTTAACATTGGGATCAATAAAAAATATGTGACAAAAGCGGGCTTTACACGCTACAATATATCTAACGATGTCTCGGCGGGGTCACGTCGTAAGTGACGCACATCCGGCATCGTTAGTGATATTGTAGTGTGTGACAGCTACGTGCGACCTGATTGTGCGTTAAAACGTTAATTGCATACACGTCGTTCATTTTCTAAAAATTGAACGTCTCTTTGTTCATCGTTCTTGAGGCAGCACACATCGCTCCATGTGACACCCCGGGAACGATGAACTGCAGCTTACTTGCGTCCCGCCGGCAATGCGGAAGGAAGGAGGTGGGCGGGATGTTTACGTCCCGCTCATCTCCGCCCCTCCGCTTCTATTGGCCGGCCGCTGTGTGACGTCCCTTTCACTTCAGGAAGTGGATGTTCGCCGCCCACAGCGAGGTCATTTGGAAGGTAAGTACGTGTGACGGGGTTAATCGTTTGTGCGACACGGGCAACAAATTGCCTGTTCCGCACATACGATGGGGGCGTGTGCGATCGCATACGAGATCGAAATGTGTAAAGCAGCCTTAACTCTACTTTCTGTGTGTAAGTGGACAGCTGTGATTTATCCTGGACTGTATCTGTATTGTAGTACTGTAAATCTGAATGTGGCAGAACAGGATAAGATAAATGTTCATTGGATTTATATCTAAATGCTACGGTTCGTGCTCTACTGTTATGGCTAAAAATGTTAACGTTATGGGGCCCCCACCAGATTTTCTGCCCAGGGGCCCCCACCAACCTTAATCTGGCCCTGCCTACTCCACACTGATGATTTGCATACTTCCCAGGGGGCAATACACGTAGGATTTCACTGTGTTGAGCGCCTTTGCTGGCTGCCGGCAGTGTTTTCTCTGTCTGGTCTCCCCGAGATCAGCGATTGTTTTGTCTTGCTGGTCTACTAGGCATTGTCCCACCTAGCCAAAATCCTACTCCACACTGATGAGTGGCAATACCCCGAAACAGCTGTCTGTGGATGGATACCTGGCCTTGACATTTCCCTTGTCATATCTTTAAACTTGTCAAAGAGTTGGATATTGATTAAATGAGCCACTTAATATGGTGGTTATGGTGGTCTCCTTAAAAAGAGCCACTTCTTGGCTGGGTCCTTCCCGGAGGGATATCTGGCTATTTTCTGTGTCGAGACTCCTAACAGAGGCTCCATGGACCTTTTTTGATTTGCATACTTCCCAGGTGGCAATGCATCTAGAATTTCACTGTGTTGAGCGCCTTTTCACAGTGTTTTCTCTGGCTGATCTCCCCGAGATCAGTGATTGTTTTGCCTTCCAGATGTAGTTATTGAAGAGAGCTCTGCCTTTGTGGAAAATGGTTTGCGGTTCTTGAATTGGTAATATCTGTGATACATAGTTAAATTTTGGTAATACAAAGCTTTTAGCAGGTTTTTACGTCCCATCCACAAGACAAATGGTGCTAACCATGAGGCTATTACGTTTAACGAAGATTTTAATAGTGGAAAAAGGTTTAGAAAGACTAAAGAAGGCCAGTGTGAGCATAGCTTTATTTCCAGATAGGTAATTATACTGGGGGGGACACTTAAAGGGGTATTTATTTCTTAGGGTAGCCATTGTTGCCTTGGAGGAGCTGTATGCCTAGTGCCTCTGATTTATCCAGATTGATTTTGAAGTTTGACAAGGAGCCAAAGTGTTCAAAAATATCTAGGATAGCTGGGAATTCTTTGAGAGGTTCCATCAACAGGAGAAGTAGGTCATCGGCTAAGGCTGCTGCTTTGTGGGCCGTTCCTGCTATGGGGGACACCTTTAATGTCTGGGTGCTGCCGAATTCACTGAATAAAGGTCTCCACCGCGGGGCCTGACCGGGCATGAGAGAGGAAGCATAGAAGGAGAGCTCCCGGGGATGCTGCAAATTACTGATTCCACTGGGCCCACAGGACTGAACTTACCAACTAAATAGAAACCGGACACCTCCCTGATCATATTACCTACCTCAAAGTGCGGAGCCATGACCGGAGGGATTAGCAGACGGCAGCGGGAAGCAGCAGCCACGGAGCGGGGAAAGTCCCAAAATGGTGCTGGCCAGCAAACAATGAGTGCCAAGGCAGGAAGGAGCGCGGCAGTGAAGCTGGCGGGATTATCAAGGTCTCCTGGTGGTGGGGGAACCCCCTCCACTGGGGGCGCACTACAGAGCCCAGCAGACTCAGGCAAACCCAGGGCATCGCAAAGCCCAGTGGAGTTTTGCAGGTAGGAGGCACCTGAAGGCTCAGCAAGCCCATGCATCCCAGCAGACTGGGGCAAGCGTGAAGTATCAAAAAGCCCTGCAGCCTCGGGCAAACAAGGGGCACCACAAGGCCCAGCAGACTCGGGCAAGTGCAGGGTAATAAAAAGCTCTGCATCCCTGGGCAAACAAGGGGCACTGCAAGGCCCAGCAGACTTGAGCAAGTACAAAGCACCACAAAGTCCAACAGGCTCAAGCAGTCGCGGAGCACTACAAATCCCAGCAGGTTCGAGCAGGCAGGAATCACTAATAAATCCGGGCCAGTATGCTGTGTTAATGGAGAAAGAGGGGGAGGAGGGCAGTGAATCTGCTATGGAGGAAGTGATGTCCTCACTGCTGCAAAATGGTCAGGATCCTGCCACAACAGAGACACAGGTCATCATGGGTGATGTGAGCTTTCAGGTTGAGGAGCCCATGCTGAAGGACATATTATCTGCTATTAAGCAATTTGGCACCACTCTAAATACCCAGATGGGACAAATCAGAGAGGAAATCTCTCATATAAGTCAGGGCCTGCAAAAAGCATCCGACAGAATGGCAGCTTCAGAAGTAAGAATAAGTGACTTGGAAGACAAGTTACCGCAAGTGTCCAGAAAGGTGAGCAGTCATGAACAACAGCTGGCAGCCCTGATGAACAAAACTGATGACTTAAGAGAATAGGCTGAGAAGGAACAATGTGAGAGTGATCGGAATCCCGGAGAAGACGGAAGGTACAAATCCATCCGAATTTTTTGAGAAATGGCTGCACAAGATATTTGGTGACGAGGTTCTATCACGACTCTATGCAGTTGAACGGGCACACAGAGTCCCCACAAGACCACTGCCACCGGAGCCCCTCCGAGACCGGTGTTGATTAAACTGCTCCACTATAGAGATAGAGATGCCATCCTACGTGCAGCCCGCAACAAAGGAGACGTCAGGGTAAGGAGTTTCATTTTTCCCGCACTTTTCCGTGGAGATATCGAAGCGAAGGGCGTGCTTCATTGATGTAAAGCGGTGCTTGAGGGCTCTGCATATCTCCTACTCCATGTTATACCCAGCGAGGCTAAAGGTACCGTCACACTAAGCGACGCTCCAGCGATCCCACCAGCAACCTGACCTGAGAGCAACAACTAAAAAATGGTCCAGGACATTCAGCAACAACCAGCGACCTCCCAGCAGGGGCCAGGTTGTTGCTGGATGTCACACACAGCAACATCGCTAGCAACATCGCTGTTGCGTCACAAAAGTCGTGCCTCAGCAGCGATGTTGCTAGCAATGTTGCTTAGTGAGACGCGGCCTTAAGGGTACTTGTCGACTGAAAGGCTTTATGTTGCAGTTCCAGTTTTTGTGCTTCAGCATAAAGTGACGCCACCCTTTTGTCTTTTCTGGATTTATTTAGGAACGAGAATAGAGAAATGAACTCTCCTCGTATTACTGCCTTGGGTGCTTCCCACACTGTAGGAAAAGGAACTGTGTCCTGAGCATTAATGTCAAAATAATCATTAAGTGCTTTTGTGATACGTGTCTTGTACTGAGGTTGGGACAGAAGAGATTCATTTAATCTCCATGTCCTGTTCAGAACCCTGTTCCCAAAGTTTTAGAATAGAGTGGTCTGAGTGGATGCTAGTGATGAGTTTGGCATGTTGTAGTGTAGCGCCCCACGGGGCAGGTGTATTAACCTACTCATCGCCGGGCCGTTGACTGTCGTGGTCACGGGCAACCTAGCCTGGCTCAGTTGCCCAGAGTTGTACAGAAGATCACAGGGGAGAGATGTTGCGGGTAGTAGTTAGGTGAATGTCATGACACCACCTGTGGTATGCAGCTAGGGAATCGGCCCACGCCGCTGTCCTCCGGGGCGGATGGTAGTAGCAGCTATGGACGGTATTGCTCCCCACAGGTGTAGCAGGCCCCAGGGAGGATGATGAGGAAAATAGTAATGGCAGCACGGAGCGGCAGTACCGGTAATAAAGAGTCAGAGTCTATGGCTGCGGTTCCAGGTTGCTTACTCACTTTTGGTGTTATGCCGCTCACCCAGGTAAAACCGGTCACTTGCTATGATGGGCTCCGTCGAACCCGAATACCTTTAGAGATCAGTCCGGTTTGGTGTTCGGTGGGTTCCCTCCTTCTAGCGCCTGTCAGTGGATCCCCTGGCTTAAAGCTACATGGGGACCCGGGTTTTCACGAGTAGTACTCTCGTCCCTATATGCAGGTGCCGCGGTTCCGATATAGGGTCCGGCTTGATGCGAGGCCCTGGATCCTCTTTGGCACTGTGCTGTCGGGCGCTGTGTGGTCAGGGAAGCTTGAAACTTTCCCCATCCAGGCAGATTCTGGAAAACCAATGTGAAGTATGATCTTCCCTAGGGTCCTACCGCCCTGTGTGGCGCCGGTGCCAAGGGGACCAGATGCACTTGTGACGCCCTGGCCTATCAGGTCGTCACAGGCAGGGCCGTATTTGCCATTAGGCACTTGAGGGCACGTGCCTAGGGCGGCGCCTTCCAGGGGGGCGGCGCCCAAACCAAAATTAAAAAAAAATAAAAAAAAAAAAAATAAATTTTTTTTTAAATCTTCCTCCCTCCTCCAAACTCTTTATTAAATCCGGCGCCTTTTTGGAGGAGGGAGGGGGCGCACAGTCATTTATAGTCGCGTCTATAACACGCGAATATAAATGAAACTGTGAGCGTGCCGGCACTTACTTCCGGGGTCAGAGGAGCTGTAATCAGCTCCCCGCCCCGACGTGCTGCCGTGCGCTCACTGTGCAGAGGTCACAGGAGCGTGAGGCAGCGCCGCGCAGAGGAGGACGGGACATGGAGCCGCCGCCGAGGAAGATGTGAGATCCTGCCGCCGCCGCCACCACCACCGCGGAGAACGGGAGGTGCAGCCGCCGGAGATGCCGCCTGGAGCAGGTAAGCGCTTTACAGCCGAAGACAGCGCCGAACAAGCAACCCGGGGGGGGGGGGGGCGCAACATGGAGGATGGGGGGATGGAACATGATATGGGGGCGCAACATGGAGGATGGGGGGATGGAACATGATATGGGGGCACAACATGGGGGGATGGAACATGATATGGGGGCGCAACATGGAGGATGGGGGATGGAACATGATATGGGGGCGCAACATGGAGGATGGGGGGATGGAACATGATATGGGGGCACAACATGGAGGATGGGGGGGATGCAGCATGATGTGGGGGCGCAACATGGAGGATGGGGGGGATGCAGCATGATGTGGGGGTGCAACATGGAGGATGGGGGGGGATGCAGCATGATGTGGGGGTGCAACATGGAGGATGGGGGGGATGCAGCATGATGTGGGGGTGCAACATGGAGGATGGGGGGGATGCAGCATGATGTGGGGGCGCAACATGGAGGCTGGGGGGGATGCCGCATGATGTGGTGGCGCAACATGGAGGATGGGGGGATGGAACATGATATGGGGGCGCAACATGGAGGATGGGGGGAGGGAACATGATATGGGGGCGCAACATGGAGGATGGGGGGATGGAACATGATATGGGGGCGCAACATGGAGGATGGGGGGATGGAACATGATATGGGGGCACAACATGGAGGATGGGGGATGGAACATGATATGGGGGCGCAACATGGAGGATGGGGGATGGAACATGATATGGGGGCGCAACATGGAGGATGGGGGGATGGAACATGATATGGGGGCACAACATGGAGGATGGGGGGGATGCAGCATGATGTGGGGGCGCAACATGGAGGATGGGGGGGATGCAGCATGATGTGGGGGTGCAACATGGAGGATGGGGGGGATGCAGCATGATGTGGGGGTGCAACATGGAGGATGGGGGGGATGCAGCATGATGTGGGGGTGCAACATGGAGGATGGGGGGGATGCAGCATGATGTGGGGGCGCAACATGGAGGCTGGGGGGGATGCCGCATGATGTGGTGGCGCAACATGGAGGATGGGGGGATGGAACATGATATGGGGGCGCAACATGGAGGATGGGGGGATGGAACATGATATGGGGGCGCAACATGGAGGATGGGGGGATGGAACATGATATGGGGGCGCAACATGGAGGATGGGGGGATGGAACATGATATGGGGGCACAACATGGAGGATGGGGGATGGAACATGATATGGGGGCGCAACATGGAGGATGGGGGATGGAACATGATATGGGGGCGCAACATGGAGGATGGGGGGATGGAACATGATATGGGGGCACAACATGGAGGATGGGGGGGATGCAGCATGATGTGGGGGCGCAACATGGAGGATGGGGGGGATGCAGCATGATGTGGGGGTGCAACATGGAGGATGGGGGGGATGCAGCATGATGTGGGGGTGCAACATGGAGGATGGGGGGGATGCAGCATGATGTGGGGGTGCAACATGGAGGATGGGGGGGATGCAGCATGATGTGGGGGCGCAACATGGAGGCTGGGGGGGATGCCGCATGATCTGGTGGCGCAACATGGAGGATGGGGGGATGGAACATGATATGGGGGCGCAACATGGAGGATGGGGGGATGGAACATGATATGGGGGCGCAACATGGAGGATGGGGGGATGGAACATGATATGGGGGCGCAACATGGAGGATGGGGGGATGGAACATGATATGGGGGCACAACATGGAGGATGGGGGATGGAACATGATATGGGGGCGCAACATGGAGGATGGGGGATGGAACATGATATGGGGGCGCAACATGGAGGATGGGGGGATGGAACATGATATGGGGGCACAACATGGAGGATGGGGGGGATGCAGCATGATGTGGGGGCGCAACATGGAGGATGGGGGGGATGCAGCATGATGTGGGGGTGCAACATGGAGGATGGGGGGGGATGCAGCATGATGTGGGGGTGCAACATGGAGGATGGGGGGGATGCAGCATGATGTGGGGGTGCAACATGGAGGATGGGGGGGATGCAGCATGATGTGGGGGCGCAACATGGAGGCTGGGGGGATGCCGCATGATGTGGTGGCGCAACATGGAGGATGGGGGGATGGAACATGATATGGGGGCGCAACATGGAGGATGGGGGGATGGAACATGATATGGGGGCGCAACATGGAGGATGGGGGGATGGAACATGATATGGGGGCGCAACATGGAGGATGGGGGGATGGAACATGATATGGGGGCGCAACATGGAGGATGGGGGGATGGAACATGATATGGGGGCGCAACATGGAGGATGGGAGGATGGAACATGATATGGGGGCGCAACATGGAGGATGGGGGGGATGCAGCATGATGTGGTGGCGCAGCATGGAGGATGGGGGGGGATGCCGCATGATGTGGGGGCGCAACATGGAGGATGTGGGGGCGCAACATGGAGGATGGGGGGATGGAACATGATGTGGGGGCGCAACATGGAGGATGGGGGGGGGATGGAACATGATGTGGGGGCGCAACATGGAGGATGGGGGGGGGATGCAGCATGATGTGGGGGCGCAGCATGGAGGATGGGGGGGATGAAGCATGATGTGGGGGCGCAGCATGGAGGATGGGGGGGATGAAGCATGATGTGGGGGCGCAGCATGGAGGATGGGGGGGATGAAGCATGATGTGGGGGCGCAGCATGGAGGATGGGGGGGATGAAGCATGATGTGGGGGCGCAGCATGGAGGATGGGGGGGATGAAGCATGATGTGGGGGCGCAGCATGGAGGATGGGGGGGATGAAGCATGATGTGGGGGCGCAGCATGGAGGATGGGGGGGATGAAGCATGATGTGGGGGCGCAGCATGGAGGATGGGGGGATGAAGCATGATGTGGGGGCGCAGCATGGAGGATGGGGGGGATGAAGCATGATGTGGGGGCGCAGCATGGAGGATGGGGGGGATGAAGCATGATGTGGGGGCGCAGCATGGAGGATGGGGGGGATGAAGCATGATGTGGGGGCGCAGCATGGAGGATGGGGGGGATGAAGCATGATGTGGGGGCGCAGCATGGAGGATGGGGGGGATGAAGCATGATGTGGGGGCGCAGCATGGAGGATGGGGGGGATGAAGCATGATGTGGGGGCGCAACATGGAGGATGGGGGGATGAAGCATGATGTGGGGGCGCAACATGGAGGATGGGGGGATGAAGCATGATGTGGGGGCGCAACATGGAGGATGGGGGGGATGAAGCATGATGTGGGGGCGCAACATGGAGGATGGGGGGGATGAAGCATGATGTGGGGGCGCAACATGGAGGATGGGGGGGATGAAGCATGATGTGGGGGCGCAACATGGAGGATGGGGGGATGAAGCATGATGTGGGGGCGCAACATGGGGGATGGAGCAGAATGGGAAAATGGGGGGGGGAGGGAAAATGAGGGAGGGTGGTGGACAGTATAGCAAATGGGAGTTACAGTATGGAGAATGAGAGGCATGGTATGGAGAATGGGGTAGCACGGGGGGGGCATGGTATGGAGAATGGGGTAGCATGGGGGGAGGCATGGTATGGAGAATGGGGTAGCATGGGGGGGGCATGGTATGGAGAATGGGGTAGCATGGGGGGAGGCATGGTATGGAGAATGGGGTAGCATGGGGGGGGCATGGTATGGAGAATGGGGTAGCATGGGGGGGCATGGTATGGAGAATGGGGTAGCATGGGGGGAGGCATGGTATGGAGAATGGGGTAGCATGGGGGGAGGCATGGTATGGAGAATGGGGTAGCATGGGGGGAGGCATGGTATGGAGAATGGGGTAGCATGGGGGGAGGCATGGTATGGAGAATGGGGTAGCATGGGGGGAGGCATGGTATGGAGAATGGGGTAGCATGGGGGGAGGCATGGTATGGAGAATGGGGTAGCATGGGGGGAGGCATGGTATGGAGAATGGGGTAGCATGGGGGGAGGCATGGTATGGAGAATGGGGTAGCATGGGGGGAGGCATGGTATGGAGAATGGGGTAGCATGGGGGGGTACTCTGTATGGAAGGGGAACCATGGTGGGCTTGGTATGGAGGGGGCTTGATATGGAGAAGGGGCAGCATGGGGAGCGCTCAGTTAGGAGCCTGGAAGGGCTGGGTATACAGAATGCGAAGCATAAGGCTCATTATAGAGGGGGGACATCATGAGGGGGGCAGTGAAGTGGGGGCTGCATAGAGAGGTGGGGACAGTGGAGGTCATAGTTCATAAGTGAGGAAGGTCTGGAGGGTATAATTCAGTGGGGAGGACAGTGGGCAGTGGGGTTTTCATGTGAGGGGGCAGTGTAGTGGGAATGTTATAGGAGAGAATGTGGGGGATGTATGCTGTAAGTGACACGGTGTGAGGTCATTCTTTGTGCTGTGAGCTCAGTGATGGGCAGTTATTTATTCTTGGGCACAGCCTTGGGCTTACTTAGGGTGGTTACTCTTTAGTGAGGAGAATTATGAGTCTGTCACCAGATTTTTGCCACCTAATTTGAGAGCAGCATAATGTAGGGGCAGAGATCCTGATTCCAGTGTTGTCACTTACTGGGCTGCTTAGTGTAGTTTTGATAAAATCACTGTTTAATCAGCAGTAGTTATCATTACAGGACTACTTGGTGTGCTGCAGGTAGTCCAGCATATTCATGAGCTCTGAATAACTGCCAGATCTGCAGCAGAGAAAATGACAGCAAACAGCTCAGTAAGTGACACATTGCTGGAATCAGGGGCTCTGTCTCTACATTATGCTGCTCTCAGATGGGGGAGCAAAACCTGGTGACAGATTCCCTATACGGGCACCATTGCAGTATGTGCTGCAGCAGACCAAATAAGAGGGGAGTCTTGGGAGACGCAGGACAATGTGTTGCTAAGAGCGATGACATTTTACTTTTACTCCCAAAATGCCAATTAATCTGCAGACACATTTATACAGGGGACGTCGCTCTGGCATGTACAGTTTTAACTTAATATTTTATTATATATATGCAGACTGTTCTGTCCCCCCTGGTGCGGCTGATGTCTTGGTGCAGATGTGCACCGTCCTATTTGCATATTAAAGACAGTCCCTCGTCCTTAGGTGAGAGTCAGTGCTGTCTAAAATCACTTAGCATTTCTGCACGTGTCCTGACACTGGAGGAGCAGAGTAGCACTCCAAGTGTCCGCGTGGGTGTGACTGCAGTGTCCGCGTGGGTGCGCCTGCAGTGTGACTGCAGTGTCCGCGTCTGCAGTGTGACTGCAGTGTCCGCGTGGGTGCGCCTGCAGTGTGACTGCAGTGTCCGCGTGGGTGCGCCTGCAGTGTGACTGCAGTGTCCGCGTGGGTGCGCCTGCAGTGTGACTGCAGTGTCCGCGTGGGTGTGCATGCAATGTGACTGCAGTGTCCGTGTGGGTGTGCATGCAATGTGACTGCAGTGTCCGCGTGGGTCCGCATGCAATGTGACTGCAGTGTCCGCATGCAATGTGACTGCAGTGTCCGCATGCAGTGTCCGCATGCAATGTGACTGCAGTGTCCGCGTGGGTGCGCGTGCAATGTGACTGCAGTGTCCGCCTGCAATGTGACTGCAGTGTCCGCGTGGGTGCGCCTGCAATGTGACTGCAGTGTCCGCGTGGGTGCGCCTGCAATGTGACTGCAGTGTCCGCGTAGGTGCGCCTGCAATGTGACTGCAGTGTCCGCGTGGGTGCGCCTGCAATGTGACTGCAGTGTCCGCGTGGGTGCGCCTGCAATGTGACTGCAGTGTCCGCGTGGGTGCGCCTGCAATGTGATGCAGGTACGTTCTGACACCTGGTTGCTGCCTGTATTTGACTGCCGATTCAATGAGGAAGGTTGTTGAAGTGAGCAGAGAGCACATCACAGCGCCTTGTCCCCCTCCTCACTGTGCTCCTCCTGTGTTGTGTGCACACCCGCACTGACGCTTGGAGTGTGCCGCTGTGCTCCTCCTGTGTTGTGTGCACACCCGCACTGACGCTTGGAGTGTGCCGCTGTGCTCCTCCTGTGTTGTGTGCACACCCGCACTGACGCTTGGAGTGTGCCGCTGTGCTCCTCCTGTGTTGGATGCACACCCGCACTGACGCTTGGAGTGTGCCGCTGTGCTCCTCCTGTGTTGGATGCACACCCGCACTGATGCTTGGAGTGTGCCGCTGTGCTGCTCCTGTGTTGGATGCACACCCGCACTGACGCTTGGTGTGTGCCGCTGTGCTCCTCCTGTGTTGTGTGCACACCCGCACTGACGCTTGGAGTGTGCTGCAGTGTTGGGTGCGGTGCAGTCAGGAGATTTGGTGTTATGGTGCTCACTCTCACCAATGGATCACTATTAATCAAGACACAGGCCTGGCTAGTATTTTCCTATATTCGGTGGTATTGTGCACCAGGCTTAGGCCGCGCAGAAATGTCCTCATTTTCATATCAAATGTGGCTTTTTCAGTGAACATTAAAGGGAACCTGTTACACCCTTTTTCAATTCTAAACTGCCCCCCCTCTTGTTAGTGACGCAACGTTAAGTGATGCACATTTTCTGACTAACAAGACAATGGAGCAGTTTAATATTAAAGGTCGTGACCAGTTCCTTTTAAGCTGAACTATATGGGTGAGTTTATTTCTCCACAGATCATGTCCCCCATATAAATATTTCCGCAGTCTAGGTGTCATTTTGGGGTGACAGATTCCCTTTAAGTCAGCTTAAAAATCATCTCACCTGACGAATGAAAGTTTTTTGCTCGTGCATCGGGTGATGGACACTGTTTAGATAAATCAGTTTCCCATCTTTGGCTGCAGTGTTAATGCTGCTTTAAAGGGGTTTTCTCACATTGGAAACTTACCCCCTATCCTTGGGATGGGGAATAACTTTCCAATCGCTGGGGGTCCGACTACCGTGGCCCCGAGTGTTTCCCAGAACCAGAACATGCAGACAGAATGGATTCCGGGAGTAAAATTTCATAGTCCTGTCTCCTGAGCTCTGCACTTAAGAGGTCTTTTGAGCAATTGGTGGAGGTCTCAAATCCCACCCCATGATGCCCCTTCTCCCTACTGAGCCCACCTCTGCCCTACTAATCTCCTCAGAATTAATGGACCTAAACCTATAAGATCTCGTCCAAAAGTTAAGTCTACTGCCTGGGACTAATCCGTATTGTGGTTCTTATATGGTCCACAGTCTAATGATGGCTGGTAACAACTACCAGCATCTCCTTACCATTGTTAAGGACATACTGAGAGTTGTACGTTAATGCAATACATAGATGTATATGGGTCTAACCTGACACTGCACTTGATTGCTGTGTGAAGTTGGCAATGTATTCATGTACTGATGGTGGTTTTGGCGATGTATTGTCTTCAGGGTGGGTTTGGTGATGTATTATTGTATTTAGGGTGGTTTTGGTGATATTACTGTATTGACAGTAGTTCTGTTGATGTATTACTGTACTAACTGTGGTTTTGGTTACGTATTCTTGTATGTAGTGTGGTTTTAGTTATGTATTACTGTACTGATGGTGGTTCTGGTGATAGTCATGTGGCTGTTGTAATCTTTACCTTATCAGTCTTGATCCTAAAACATAGGGTCAGCGTGCTGCACTAAAATACAGCTATCTGCATGTCTGTCAGCCGAATAAGTAATAGACTAAAGCCCCCATACACTATAGTCTGATTTTTAGGCCGGCAGCTATCTTGCTCGGCTCTCCCATATACAGGAGCACTCATTCTGCCAAGTGTTTCTGTGTTCTTTATTAGAGCCGCTGCTGGACATCTCCGACAGCAGCTTATCATTTAGAGGATAATAGGATCTACACTCCGTAATCGGACATGCTGGATCCTTATTCCCCTGACAATCAGAAGTTAGAGCCCCCATTCACATTGGGCTATCTGCAGAACCTGTTGATATTGGCGGGTTTAGACAACTTTAGGTTAATGTGTATGGAGGTCTTAACTACTATCTGAAGGCTATGGGCTCTATCAGGGAATGTGCACACGTCTTGTAGATGTCTGTGAACCCCCGGAATTATTCAGACATAATACACTTCAGGACAGTCATCATTTTATCCTGAAGCAAATATTTATTTTTTTTTTGCTGTGGCTTCTTGGTTGTTTTTTCCAACATCTTTTAGCTACGGGATTTTACTTATTTTTTAAATGAACTAGTAATCAGCATCCAAGCAGCAGCCGCCATATAATGGACCGGTCACAACTAGTAAGCAGCATCCAAGCAGAAGCCGCCATATAATGGACCGGTCACTGTCAGCCGCTTCATGTCTGAGGAAACCTGACGCGCTTTAAAAAAACTCCAAAGACTGAACATATGGACAGAAAGTCGTTTTACACTGCAGTGTATGAGTTCATTTCTTTAATATTTAGAGTTTGAGTTTTTTGGGCGGGTTATAGGGCGGATCTGTCTGAAAAAAAAAAAAAAAAAAGCTGTGTGCACATACCCGTAATCTGACTGATCAGAAGGGGGCGCCACCACTGACAGTGCCTAGGGCAGCAAAAACCCCAAATACGGCCCTGGTCACAGGGTATTGTGCAATCTGCCCTTCTGTGCAATATCCACCTCCTCCTTGGATAGGGGTCCCTAACGAATGGGGTTGCCAAAACCAGCTAATCAAAATCCTAGGAACACTCTGCACCACACCCACCAAACACACCAGTGGATGGCCTGGGTGGAATAGGGTCGCCCACTTGGGGGGTTGGTTAAGGGGAGGTCAGGAGTAGGCCAGAGTAGTGTTGGAAGTGAAGGAGAGAGGAGTTCAGGATCTGGGCTCCTTGGAAGTTACTAGGTAGCAGACGGTGGTCTGGGCCTAGTAGGAGCTGGACCCCCGGTCGCAGGGGATTGTGACAAGGGGCACGGTATTGTCGTGGAGGACAGCCGGTGGCCTTGTACCATCACCGGGCTGGGACCAGGGCACGACGGGATATGTGGACCCTAGGTCAGGGACTAGCTTCAGGCAACCTGACAATTCACCTGATGAGAACGGAGCCTTCAAGATCTGCTCTCCACCCGATCCAAAATTAGGGGTACTAGCGCAACGAGGGGGATAGGACTTTCCACTAAAACGGTCCAGGAAATCCCAAGCGTGAATCCTGAGAGCAAGCTCCCTCAGTTAGCCACACTGGGGAGCGGGACATGACTAGTTTCAAGCTATAGAGGCCAACTAAGAAGAGAACAAGGTGCCAAGGGAAAGGTCACAGATCATCAGGCAACACCAGCGGGAACTGGACCCAAACGTGCTCCCCTCAGCGGCAGCGGTGTCCAGAACTTTGGTTTACTAAGTTGTCGATGTCAGCTTTATGGACTGAGTGAGTACGCAAGTGACCCTTACCTCCCCAACGGCACACTCCCGTCACCATCACCGAGCCCCGGGGCATTCCCCCTACCTGTGGAGGGGTTAAACACATGGCTGCCCACTTAATCGCCCCCGGATACTCCCAGCTGCAGCGGTGGTACTCCACCTGGTACTCCACCTTACCACACACCACGGGTGGCGTCACGAACTTTAGACACTATCCCCTGTAAATACTCCCCCTTTATTGGAGTGGCCGCACGACCCCCTGGGTCCGAACGCCCCTCGAGCCACCGCGGATCCGGATCCAAGCAGCTCGGCTGCTGACGTGGGGGCGGCACACCTCCAAATTCCTTGCGTCATGAACAGGATACGAGCAGGACCCACTTACCTGGGTGACGTGCGCTTTGGAGACCGAGAACCGCGAGTCAAGATCCTGTTCCCCGCCAATTCCGCCATCTTCAGCCATCTTTTCGCGCCAAAACGCCATCTCCCCTGCGAAGACGCGCAAAGCAGAAGCCCCGCCCTTCGTCCTGTGTGTGAGGCCGGAACCGGAAGTTCCCAGAGGGCCACAGCATCGAGAGGAGTGCTGAGTGAAAACTGAGAGGGCGTGATGGTATGTAGCAGCAGCTAAAGGGGGTGTGTGGCCTAAATGGCAATGTGAGGAGACGTGTCTCTGGAGCTCTCCTGCAAACACCCACAATAAATACCTGAACACCGCTGTTATCGCTGCCTCAGCCGGCTGTCTGGAAGATACGGTGGTGGGGACTTGTCTGGGGGTGAGTCTGGTGGATCCGGAGTGGTGCCATAGTCCGTCGCAGGCAGAAAGACACTGGGGCGGGAAAGTCCCCAGCTCTCAAGATGGTGCCATGATAAGGGAGGATACTGAGAAAGCTAATGCAGCCTGTCTGCAGGTCGCAGCAAGGCTGGAGAAGTTTGCTTGGAATTCAGAGAGATCCCTGCAGCATACAGATAACGGAGGTGAGGAGGGGGAGGGGGAAGACGCTGCCAGCTCTGATGAGATGGGGGATGGTGAAGAGCAGCAAGATAATACACGGGAGGTGGACGTGGAGAAAGCCCATAGTGCAGAGGAGGCTACAGAAAACCCCACTTTAAAGGACGTTTTTGCAGTGGTGTCCTTTTGTAAACCAGCTCTGACTACCCTGACAAAACAAGTTACAGGAATACAGGCAGAGGTGGCTGGCATTAAGAAAGACCTCAAAAAAAGCTGACCTGAGAACAGGAGCTGTGGAAGAAAGAGTTGGGATAACAGAGGATCATATCACAAAACTACAAAAGTCTGAAAAAACATTTGCACAGCAGATCGCTGAAATTATGCCAAAAAACGATGACTTATAGAATCACTCTAGAAGGAATAACATCAGGATTGTTGGCCTCCCTGAGAAAGCGGAAGGAAGAAACCCCACTGAATATGTAGAAGGCTGGCTCAAGGGGAAAATTGGTGCTGATGCCTTATCCAAGCTCTATGCCGTGGAACGTCCACACAGAGTCCAGATGCAGCCACAGCCAGTGGGCAGGGGCCCTCGCACTATGCTAGCCAAGCTCCTTAACTACAGGAACAGGGACACTATACTGCCAAAGGCAAGAGACATGGAGGATCTTATGATTGACGGCCAGAGAATTTCCATATACCCGGACTATTCCATTTCTGTTCAAAAGCTATGTATGACTTTTACTGGGGTAAAGAGTCACCTGCAAGAGATTGGGGTGCAATACTCAATGATGTTCCTGGCAAAGCTAAGAGTGACGGCGCTGGAGCGGGTGCACTTTTTTACAACTCCGGAGGAAGCCATGCAGTGGTTGGACGCAAACGAAAAGCGGATCTGTTTGAAGGAATGAGCTGACTGTCTGAATCTGCAGTGTGTTGGAGAAGGCTGGCTGAGGCTCTACGACATCCTTAGGAGCTTACAGGGGACCCTTCTTGTTTTTTCTTTCTCCCCCCCCCTTTTTTTTTTCCTCCTTTTCTTTGGGATTGAGGTAGTATGCAGGGGGAATGCGAAGGGTTTGATGTGAGCTTCGCAGGACATGGGGACTGCCTAATTAAACAAGGTGGTGGTCTTTACAGTTTGACATTCCAGTTTAATTACTGTTCGCCATTTTACTGTTATATTGGTTGGAAAAGGGACGAGTTTCAAAATGTGTCTAAGAGGGGAAGGCGAGGGAGGTGGGGAGGAATTTTAGTAGGGATTATGGACCACGTTTGGAAAACCCGATGCTTCACGGGAGTACTGAAAAACAGTAAGTGGTGGGGAGCAGGGGGGGAGGGGGGAAAGGGGTAGGGTAGAGGCAGCATGGGGAGATATACAAGGTTTGATGGTTTTACTGGGTGGGATAATAGGGGATAGAATTAATGTGTTGAGTTGGAATATTAGAGGGTTATCAGATAGGTCTAGGAGAGCGGCAATAACTAAATATGTTCAAGACCAGAATCCGTCAGTAATATGTCTACTAGAAACACATCTAACAAAGGAGACAACACATGTTTTAAATAGGAGATGGGTGCAGAAGGCCTATCATTCCACCTTTTCCAACTATGCAAGGGGTGTATCACTGCTGATCCATAACTCTGTGCAATATTCAGAGATAGAAGTGTATGTGGATAAAGAGGGACAGTGTAGGGCCGTCAAGTGTAAAATATTTGGCATACTCGTGTATAGCTGCAATATATATACCACCTCCATATATGTGCACCAAACTAAGGGAGATAAGGGAGTTCTCTGAGAAGGGGGGAGTAATCCCTTTTTTACTGGTGGGGGACTTCAATAATGTGATAGACCTGTACTGGGATAGGAGTAGTAGACCTCCAGTTATTCAGGATAGTTCTATGACTTCGTTTGGCACTCTTATTGGGGAACTTGGAATGGTGGATGCCTGGCAAGTGAGGAATGGGAGGGTATCCTGCTTCTCTTGTTATTCGGCTTCACATAACACTTTGTCCCGCATTGACATGGCTCTAGCTAGTGATCTGATGGATGCAATGATAGGTGACGTGCAATATTTTACAAGAGTGATTTCAGATCATAGCCCGATTCTAGTGTCCATGTGATGGGGGACCCTGAAAGGGGGAAGGAGGGGAGAGTGGAAGCTTCATCCAGCATGGATCCGTCATATTAATATGGGGAATATAGAACGGGATCTCGGAGAATTCTTTATCCACAATGAGGGTAGCACTGGTCCCCTGGTGGTACCGGATGCGATGAAGGCATTCCTTAGGGGGCCCCTGTTCAGGGATATCTGTAAACGTAAAACACAGACGAGGCAGGATGAGCAAAATAGCCTGGAGGCCTTAGATAAGGCGGAGCTGGAAGCAATTCGGAGTAATACTACGGACGCGAAGCAAAATCTTAGGCAGGCGCATTAACAGGTTAACAAGATGCTTTTGGAGAAGGCGGTAAGGAAGCAGGCATTCCAAAATCTGCATTTTTATGCAGAGGGAGAAAAAGTTGGTCATCTATTATCGGTCATAGCTGCAGCTCAAAGGAGTAGCTCATTTGTGCATGGTATGGACACAGTGGAGGGGACACAGGTCACTGAGGTTGAGGAGATCCTTGGGGTCTTTAAAGATTTCTATCGAACGCTATATTCTTCTAGCGGAGAGGTGAGGGTGGAAGAGGTGGACTCATTTCTTGAGCGAGGTGAGCTTCCTGTGTTGTATGTGGCGGATAGAGATAAATTGGAGTCACCTCTTACTATTGATGAATTGGAGGACGCTCTGCATGGCATGAGCAATGACAAGGCACCAGGAGCAGACTGGCTACCGGTTGAAATTTATAAACAGTTAGAAGAAATCCTATTACCCAAACTATTGAAAGTCTTTGAGGTGGCGGAGGGGGAAGGTGTATTGCCTGAATCTATGAGAGAAGCAATAATAGTAGTAATTCCTAAAGAGGATAAAAATCTGAGGCTTCCAGACTCATATAGACCAATCTCGTTATTAACAGCGGACATGAAGCTTCTGGCTAAGGTGTTGTCAAACCGGCTGACTGGAGTTATATCTAACCTAAGACATATGGATCAATCAGAGTTCATGGCCAATAGGTCGACAGCTGCTAATATCAGGAGATTATATCTTAATCTACAGTTGCCGCCTGACAACCCTGGCCGGAGGGTGATCGCTTTGCTAGATGCCCAGAAAGCGTTCGATAGTGTTGAGTGGGGGTATCTGTGGAAAGTGTTGCAGCATATAGGTTTTGGCCCACGGTTTGTAAAGTGGGTGCAGCTGTTGTATAATAGGCCTACTGCTAAAGTTAGAGTTAACGGTATGATCTCCGCACAGTTCGAGTTGCATCGGGGAGCGAGGCAGGGCTGCCCACTATCGCCGCTCCTATTTGCTATTGCAATAGAGCCTCTGGCTGCGGCCATTAGGAAATCGAAGGAGATCCATGGATTTAGATATGGGTATTTAGAGGAGAAAATAGCTCTTTATGCTGACGACTTATTACTTTTCTTGGGAATCCGTCAGCCTCATTGGATCATGCCATGCAGATAATAGAGAAATTTGGAGAAGTTTCGGGACTGACAATTAATTAGTCTAAATCGAGCCTCTTTAAAGTGGATGGGGAAGTAACTTGGACAAATGATGATACTGGGGCTAACAAATTGAAGAGTGTGGATGAATTTAAATATCTAGGTATCCAGATATCTCTGCCAGTAGAAAAATACATACAGGTGAACTTATGGCCGCTTCTTAAAAAATTGAGAGCTAAAGTAGATGCCTGGAACAAGCTACATTTGTCAGTGGTTGGAAGGGTTAATTTACTAAAGATGATAGTAATGCCTAAGCTCCTTTATATACTGCACAATGCCCCTGTTTGTATTTTAAAGAAAAGATTTAAAGGGATAAACTCGCTGTTTAGAGGCCTGGTGTGGGGTAAAAAGCAGCCTAGGGTGCGATTAGAGACTTTACAAAGGTCGAAAGATGAGGGGGGTCTATCAATCCCAAATCCAGAATTGTATTATATGGCGGCGCAATGTCAACACCTCAGGGGGTGGTCTGATCGAGAGAAAGATGGGGGCATTAAAGAAGTGCTGGAATACATAGTGGATAGAAGTCCATTGGTAATGGGACTAGAGGATGGTGCGGTGGGGCTCCTGGGTGGAACATCTCCTACAATGACACTTATAAGTAAGACCTGGGAGAAGCTGAAAAGGGTGAGGGGGTGACCCGGTTAACTAAGTTTACACCTATCTGGGATAACAGTAATCTCCCAGAAATTCACAAAATGGGGAATATTGAGGAGTGGAGACACAAGGGTGTAATATACATGCATCAGATATTGGACGGAGGAATTTTGAAATCGTTCCCACAGTTACAGAGTGAGTTTCAGTTACCGGCGTCCGGCTGGCTCCACTACAGTCAATTGAAACATGCGATTGCAGCCCAAGCGGCTAAAAAAAGTGTGGACATACAGACTGACCTGGTACTGGAGTATGTGTATAAGGGGGAAGGAAGCACTAAAGGGATCATTTCTGGCACATATAAAGATATACTACATACATTTCTTTTAGATTACTCACTTAAAACTAAATCTAAATGGGAGGAGGAAGTTGGGACGATAACTGAGGAGGTGTAGGAGACTATCTTAGAGTATGTCCCTGTGCCATTGCTAGGCTGCTATATGTGGCAAGAAAGCTAATTGCCAGGTCCTGGATTAAAAAAGACCCCCCGACCAGGGGAGAGTACATTAAAAGGGTGAAATGTATTCTTCAGCTGGAACAGGGAGTGTATGAAAGAAGGGGGAATGTCAAAATGTTTGAGAAGCTATGGTCTCCTTGGCTGCAATGCGAATAGGACGAGTGATGGACCAGTAAACTGGTTTGGGACCTCTGATGTGTGTGTATTGTTTTATTTGTGTTACTAGTAGTTCCTCCTGCACATCGGGGTGAACGGGATGGTTGCTATACTGCAGTTGGAGGGTATTCTAAGTGTGTACTAAATGGGATGTAGTATTGGGGAGGAGTGTTGCTGCCAGGATGGGGGGAAGGGGGGGGGAGGGAAAGGGGTAATAGATATGATAAACTTAATTTGGATGCCGATTTGTTATACTGTTGTATGTATTCTGTTTTAATAAAAAAGTATCTGATTTAAAAAAAAAAAAAAAAAGCAGCAGCTGAAGCAGGGACTCCAGGACTCTGCCATAATGTGAATAGAAAAAAGTGGGCTCAGCACTGGTATAAAAATATATATATAAAAAAACTTTTATTGGAATCCGGTTAAAACATAGTCTGGGAACATGTTGTACACAGTGAAGAGCAGGAAAAACTTTACGCGTTTCGGATAGGCTAATAATTTAAAACCAAAAAATGTCCTTAGTCATAAGCTACCTGCAGAGCGGCCAGAAAGAGAATATATCCATGCTGCAGGAGAGGGGTGTTCCCTATCCAGCTGTAACGGAATGCAATCAAGGTTAAAATCCAAAGGCAGGGTTAATAGACATAAAGGTAACAATTCTAATACAGGTCCCTAAAAAAACGCATGGAAAAACATGAGGAAAAAAAAAAAATGCACTTTAAATGGAATAAAGACATCATGAAATCTGTATCGCAATGTTAATCAGGTAAGGGTAATGGGGGGGTGAAGGGAGAGGGGCACAGGGGAGGGAGGGGAAGGGAATGGGGGGGAGGGTTTCAGTCGTGGCTGTTTATTAATGTAAATGCATAGTAATATGCATAAAAATACAAAATATGCCCATATACATTCCAGGCAACCATTCCATGTGTTTAATATACACGTATGGTTATAGTGCCTATGTTGTTGCCTATCAGCCAAACCGACTAATCGCAAAAGTGCCTATATAATATAAATATTTGTGGTATGGCAGCGAAACATATGTGTCACTAAATATAAGAAAATAACAAAAAAAAACAAAAAACAACTAAACTCCTATATATACTGTTTTGACCCCGTGCAGGGATGGGGGTTTGCAAGGGGTCAGGTTGTTTGGGTGGCGGGTTAACGGGATTCGGAACATTGGGACTGGACTGTTGCAGGAAGAGGCTGCAACGGAGCAGGTTGAGCCTCCGCTACTACTGAAACCGGTAGCCTTCCACTGTTGGAAAGATGAACTCACAAAGGTTCCAGTAACGTTTAAGTACCAAGCCTCCCTATCGTGGGATGAACCTGTGTAAATAAAAATGTTCTTTTTTTCTGTTTTTCACAGTTAAAAAAAAAATAAACTTCTGATGTCCTGTAGCTTGGGGACGAGCTACGTTTAACCAAGGGGGAATGTGACGCCCTGGCCTATCGGGTCGTCACAGGGTATTGTGCAATCTACCCTTCTGGGAAATATCCACTTCCTCCTTGGTTAGGGGTCCCTAACGAATGGTGTTGCCAAAACCAGCTAATCAAAATCCTAGGAACACTCTGCACCACACCCACCAGACACACCAGTGGACGGCCTGAGTGGAATAGGGTCGCCCACTTGAGGGGTTGGTTAAGGGGAGGTCAGGAGTGTTAGGAGTAGGCCAGAGTAGTGTTGGAAGTGAAGGAGAGAGGAAGTCAGGAGCTGGGCTCCTTTGAAGTTATTAGGTAGCAGACGGTGGTCTGGGCCTAGTAGGAGCTTGAGCCCCAGTCGCAGGGGATCATGACAAGGGGCACGGTATTGTCGTGGAGGACAGCCGGCGGCCTTGTACTATCCCCGGTCTGGGACCAGGGCACGACTAGGTACGTGGACCCTAGGTAAAGGAGTAGCTTCAGGCAACCTGACAATTCACCCCACGAGAATGTAGCCTTCAAGATCCGCTCTCCACCCACTGCAAAATCGGGGTATTAGCGCAACGAGGGGGATAGGACTTTCCACTAAAACGGTCCAGGAAATCCCAAGTGTGAACCCTGAGAGCAAGTTCCCTCAGTTAGCCACACTGGGGAGCGGGACCCGACTAGTGTCAAGCTATAGGCGCCAACTAAGAAGAGAACAAGGTGCCAAGAGAAAGGTCTCAGATCACCAGGCAACACCAGCGGGAAGGGAACCCAAATGTGCTGCCCTCAGCGGCAGCGGTGTCCAGAACTTTGGTTTACTAAGTTGTCGGTGTCAACTTTATGGACTGAGTGAGTACGCAAGTGACCCTTACCTCTCGAGCCACCGCGGATCTGGATCCGAGCAGCTCGGCTGCTGACGTGGGGCGGCACACACTCTCCCCACGGCAACCGTGTGAACTCCTCTTCTTCCCACTGCAGCACCTGTGAGGCACGTCTGCTCCATTGCTCTACTGCTGGAGAACTCTCTCTAACTGTTGTGTTAACTTCTGACTCCCAGGTCCTAAGCTAGTGGGACTGGGGCTCCTGTTTGAGGGCATCCTGTAAATGCCACTCTGTCGGCGACCCCTTTATTACCCGACCCTAGCCCAGTCCCCAGTGGGAATAGGGCAACCTGGTGTGTAAGTGGTGAAACCGGGACTGACCTCCTTAGGAACCAGGTTTAGCATTACACCCAGTTTCGGTGCAATACTCTGTGGTGACTGAAGCATCAGGGGCGCCACAGTAGCATGGAAAGAGATAAGAAAGGGACCAATTTGTAGTCAGTTCGGTCGTATGAGTTTTGTGCAGGTGTGTAATGGGAGTAATCTCTTTCTGCAGAGTGGAGACGTGTCTAGCATCAATCAGTTGGGCTGAATGTAAAGATTTATTATACTGTACGTGTCAGAGCCTTTTTAGGGATTGAGTTTCTGTTTGTGGAAGAATTTAGTTCCAGATTGAGGGCCACATTCAAGTCTCCTCCCAGAATGAACGTACCCTCTATAAAATGTTTAGTCTCTCTCAAGACCTGCGATATCCAGACATCTTGTTTAGTGTTCGAAGTGTAGATATTCCCTATTGTTACCAGTGTGTAAGCTATTTTCACTTTGATAATAATAAAGCGACTCATGCTATCTGAGAGAGTATCCAGCAATTAAAAGGGTGTTTGTTTCGAAAAGGCGATGGCTAGTCCCTTGGCTTTCTTTGTAGTTGAGTATGAGTGAAACCATTTGTTATTAAACGCTTTATCAAAATTAGGTGATTTCTCTGGTACTAAGTGTGATTCTTGAAGCAGAATTATAACTATCTTTTCCTTTTTTAAGGTGGGCAAGAATTTGTGAGTGCTTGACAGGAAAATTAAGGCCTCTTACATAGTAAGAAGCGAGAGTCAGCAAATTTTGTTATTTAGCCATAGTTAATCAGTAAGGTCGGCCGTCTCAACCCACTTCTACCCCGAACCCCGAGCTCATGTGGATATACTATATAGAAATATAGCATAGGGAGGGCAGTAAGAGATGGGATGGAAAGAGTAATGAGGGGGGCGGAGAAAGGGGGTAAGGGGGCGGGTGAACCCGACGTGTCTTTGTAGAACGGAACCTTGGGGAGTTGTTTGAATTACATGAAAACAATTGAACTATTTTGTTCTGCAAGGAAGAACCCTCTAGTCATATATAACAATGTATGAAAAGTTCAACCTAAAAACAAAGCATTTTAAATCAGGTGGGTGAAAAGAGGTGTGGCAGCCAAGCTGCTCGGATCTGGATTCGCTGTGGCTCGAGGGTCTCCAGACCCGGGGTCGTGCGGCAACTCAAATGAAAAGGGAGTATGTACAGGGGAATTTAGATATGTTTGAGATGCCACCCGTGGTGTACGGTAATTGGGAGTACCGCTGCTGCCGTTGGGAGTACCCGGGGTGATGAAGTGAAGCAGCAAGGTGTCGTAGCCCTCCACGGGTAGGGGGTATGCCCCGGTACTCGGTGTGAGATGCCGTGGGATGCAGGGTTCACTCTCGTACTCACTCAGTCCATAAGCAGACGCTGACAACCGGGTAAACCAATTCTCTGGGTACCGCTGCCGCTGAGGGGAGCTCGTCCGGGTCCCGTCCCCTATAGTGTTGCCTGGTGATCCATGACCTGCCTCCTGGCACTAAGTTTAACTTCAACGTGGTGGCTCAGTAGTTTGAAACTTGCCGGGCCCCGCTCCCCACTGTGGCTAAGTGTGGGAGCTTGTTCTCAGGGCTCACGCTTGGGATTTTCTGGACTGTTTTGGGTTGGAAAGTCCTATCCCCCTCGTTGCGCTAATGTCCCGATTCTGGAGCGGGTGGGAACAGATCATAAAGGCTCCATTCTCCTCAGGTGAATTGTCGGGTTGCCTGAAGCTTCTCCCCGACCTAGAGTCCGTTTACCCCGCCGTGCCTTCGGTCCCGGACCGATGACAGTGCTAGGCTGCTGGCTGTCCTATTCGACCGGTCCAGTCACCTTGCCACAATCCCCTGCGATCGGGGGATCCCAACCTAGACAGCTTCTCTTGGGAGCCACTACGCCTCACCTCCTCTGAGCTCCTCACAGCTCGAGGGGTTCCTCACTCCTCACTGCTCACTACCCACTGACTACACTCCTCACCCCCCCTCCCTGACCCCCCAGGTGGGCGACTCTATTCCACTCAAGCCATCCACTGGTGTGCCTGGTGGGTGTGGTGCAGGGTGTGTCTAGGATTTGATTTGGTGGAGGCAACACTATAAGATAGGGACCCAGAACCAAGAGGGAGGTGAAATACTGCACGGGATAGGTTGTGCAGTACCCTGTGACGACCTGATAGTCCGATTGCGTCACAGAGGGACACAACAAGAAACAACAGGTCAATTATTCAGTTTGGTAAAAGTATACTCATCATTACGAAGTCATTTTCAGATGAAGTTGGCACCTTCCGTCAATTAGCCTTGTGTCTGGTTTTGGGTGGAGGTAGATGTGTTGCAGAATAGTGCGATCCCAAAATGGAGTCCCATACCGGACCGAGAAATACAGAATAACATGAGTCCGCTTGAAGGTGCCTTTGGTGACGCAGCAGCGATCCGGCCCAAGTCCCGTCGGACCTCACCTCAGACCGGGACCCACAAGCGACGCAACTGCGACCGAAGTGGCGGTAATCCGGGACTTTGGGACTCAAACTGAACTCATCAGTGATCGCAGGCCATGTCACATCCGAGAACGCAGTCCCGGCCCGCCTCCAGTCATCCAGACGCGGAAGGGAGGCCAGACAACCGGCTCAGTGGAGGACCCACATTGGACACACCTGGTGGCCCACAAGCGTCCGGAGGGTCGCAATCACAACAGCGCATCTTCACATAATCACCAGCGTATCAGCAATTTGAAGCCAGGAGGGGCGCGGGCGCAACAGCGACTCCGAACTCCTCTCCACTCACAAATCAGGGAAAAGGGAGGAAAAGGAGAAAGAAATATTTCGCGCCTTCAATAGCGGGGGACGCAGGATTCCGGCAGTGGAAGAACAAAAATCGATCGCTACAGCAATTTCAAACACAGCGCCCCAGAAACTGGAATCGCACCCCTGTCTTCACTCCGGAAGAGAAAAGGGGAGGCGGGTCGAAACCGTGATGTAAACACAACGATCACCAGGGTGTCGCCCAAATCGGCAGCGCATCAGCGTTTCCTCTTCAGCGAGTTGATCCAATCATCCGCTTCCGCAGGAAAGGTGAAGAAAAGGGAGCGCTCCTGATGAACCACTCTGAGACAAGCTGGGAAGATCATGGAGTAGGCAATCTGGTGTTCTCTAAGGCATCTTTTCACTTGGATGAAGGATGCCCTTGTTTTCTGGAGAGACGCAGAGAAGTCAGGGAAGATCAATATGGAGCCGTTATTTTGTGAAATCAGGCCCTTGCGTCTCGCCGCACTTAGGATCGCATCTCTGTCCCTGCTGCTCAATAGTCGGGCCAAGAGGGGTCTGGGCTGCGCTCCCGGGGGAGGAGGCCTGGCCGGCACCCGATGCGCTCTTTCTATGGCAAAAGCCGCAGACAACGTCGCATCAGGGAAGGTTTCGGAGAGCCATGTTTCCATAAACTTACATGGGTCGCTCCCTTCTGTTCTCTCCGGCATCCCCAGGATTCTTAAGTTGTTGCGACGCAGACGGTTCTCTAAATCATCAGCCCTCTGTGCCCAGTTGTTTGCCGCACTTTCCAAGGAGGATAGTCTGCCCGGCGTCGCTCTTGCATCGTTCTCTAGCGTGGAGATCCGCTGTTCCGTCTCCTTTACCCGCTCTTTTAGGTTTTGCAAGTCCAGCCTGAGGAGACCCACATCGATCTTAACCTCCTCGATTTTGCCCGTCAGCGACACTTTCGAATCCTGAATCGCTGCAAGTAATTGCGTAGTGACTTGCTGCAAAGTCATCTCCTGCGATCCCTCAGATCCGGCCTCCATGTCCTCCCCCTCCTCCGCCTCGCTGGCTTCCCGCTCTGCATGTTTGCCGGCGCCATCTTGCTGGGAGTCCCGGGCAAATTTCTTCAGCTTCTCGGTCGCAGCAGCACTACGACCTCTACTCATATTACCGATCAGGATAATCACCGCACCACAGGTAATCCGGAGGTGTATTTAGGCACCAATTTCGGCAGGATTAATGTAATAAATCAGCGTTGGATAGCGGAGCTGCTCTCAATTGCGACCGCTAATGCTGCCCGCTGGCCATGCCCCCCAGCAATCCTCTTTATAAGGGATTCCAACCCTACTAGTTTTGTCCAGAATAATAAATTGTTGTTAGAATTAGAGCTGTTATTAATTTCTATTATAAAGTCCACAATTCTACTTTAAAAGTATACCACAAAAGTAGTAGAAAGAAGGAATCCAGCAATCAGCAAACCATGAAAAAAAACGTTGGGATGAATAAGTACTATCATTCTATATATATGTGCAGGCATTGAGGTTTTGCATGACTCTCAGTTTATGTGTATTAACATGTTTCTTGGGATATAAGAATACTTCTTACCCTGAAGGGAGCCATTTTTCTGAACCTTATCTAAATCATATAGTTGGTCTAATCTACCTTGTGTGATACTTTTTTGACTATAGAGAGTTGTTACCTGACAACCACTTGACCTGCACATTACACGTACACAATTTATGGTGATGGTGGTAGTGTATTGTGGATTGGAGGGTCAGTAAGGGACAGCCGCCGAGGAGCGGGAGCACCGAGTGTTAGGGTGTTTACACTCCGCTGGTAGGTAGGGGAAACTCATAGGGCTAGTATTAGCCTACCCCCACCCCCATCCAATATCTCTAACATCGATATCTGGCGCACTTGTCCCTCTCACCTATCCATCCACCTTTTAGTGGCTATTTATTTGACTGCACTGACAGTTATTTTAGTGAATTGACTAATAAAGATTGGTATTTTAAATAGGAAGTTTCTTCATGGTTTGCACAATTCTACTTTCCAGGTCTTCCATATACTTTGAATATCAGATTCCTCTGTATATTCCCGGATTAATTGTCGCCTTACCGCCACATATCAAAACTTATCGTTTCTTAGGAGGATCTATTTCCCACTGAAATCGATTACAAGATAGTTGACAAATCCTGCACCAATCATATTACTCTCTCGTTGACGTTGATAATTTCTTCTTTTATAATGAAGATTAATGATCTTCAGGAGAACTGCATACTGCGAAGCCTTTACCCCGCCAGGGAAGATCCAGATTCTGTGCCGCTTTTCCGCTGGGTTCCTGGGTCCTGTATAGTTATAATCCACGGGAAAAAAACTTTAAAAAAGTGGTCGAACTTGGTCCCAAGGTGGTCCAAAGATGTTCTTAATGCTTCTGTGGGAATTCTGAGTTGTAAAACTCAGATTCCCCGCCGCTTCAGAAGTTTCAGGCTGGAGCTAGATGATATACATCTGACATCTTCGGTCTTCAACCATGGTGCCCATACCGCCTCTTTCCCAATTGCACTGCCAGCAGCTGTCAAACACAGAGGGGAAGATAGTGTGTAAAATGTCATGCACCAATATAACAGAATGAGAATTTGTAATTTTTTTCCTGCATGCGACGGAAAACTTGTGGGGTAAAAATCCTCAATTCCGCTTCTGAAATAGCCAGGTCTAATTCCCTGTTTCATTTCTCTAAGTATTTAGGCTCGTCCCTCCCACCCCGTTGAATCAGGAGGGCAAAGATAAGACAGAGGGTGTGAGCAGGAGGCTCCTCTAAAAGTAAGAGGTTTTTCAAATGGGGAAGGGGTAGAGAAATAAATCTTTTTTTGAACATTTGTTGAGAGAAAGGACCTATTTTGAAAGTATTCAAACCAGAATGGCAAAGCTCGCGAAGTCTGGGAACCGCAAGGGAAGTAAACTGGGGCAACGGGGGACCCTTTAAAAAGTGGAAGAAGCGCGCGTCCTTGTCCTTTTCCGACAAAGAAAGCTATCTACCTTTACCCTAGGGGCAAAACCTGGCTTGGAGAAAATAGGTAAGATGAGCCACACCCCTTTGAGAGAGACCCATTTCTGATTTCCAAATCCCAAGTCCTCATTGCGACTCTTAAAAGGTCAGCCTCAGGGTTGCACAGACCCGTAGATTCTGGTCAGATCCATGGGATATGCTATAGGGGATCCACAGAATCTGCCTGCTCTAGGTTAACGTACTACTTTGAGGACTTTTGATGCTGGCAGTCCAACAATCACATTAGGAGAGTTGCTTTATGGTATGTATTGACATTGGGTAAACCAGCGCCCTCTTATTTTTAAATCTATGCAATGTATTGAGGCCTATTCTTGGATGTTGTCGTCTCCCAAATGAATCTCGTAACAGCTGATTGGAGACTGGAAAAAAAAAACTTGTGAGTAGAGTTGAACGAACCCTCAGGCTCAAGGCTCGGGAAAATACATGAAAATCAGTCAGGTGAGTATAGCTCTCGACTCTTGTCTGCGTAATTACGTACCTCCTGCACACTGCGTGATGTGTTTCTTTAGGTCAGATGTGGCTTACTTTCAGCCACACGGAGACTTGATAAAAAAAAAACAAATACCGCTCACACAACTCCGGAAGTGTATTGGTTTTGGCCCATAGCAAAACACTTCCGGAGCAATGGGGCGGTGTTTTTTTTTTATCCTCCATGTATAAAACATCTCAGTACGCTGAATGTAAGCCACATACAACCCAAAGAAACACATTCCACAGCACGCAGAATGTAGGTAATCATGCAGGCACGAGTCGAGCGCTATACTCACCTGACTAATTTTCACGTCTTTTTCAGAGCCTGAACCCTGAGGCTTGAGCCTGAAGTTCGCTCAACTCTACTTGTGAGGAGAGGGAGGTAGTTGAGGTGGTACAATTTAGAATGGTCAAAGAGAACTACAACCCCCAAATAAGTAATTGCAGAGTTCTGCCATTTAACACTAGAAGTCCCAGAGAGGGGTCATTTAACATTTGTACCTTTGGAACCCAGAGACGGGTCGAATGACCTGAAGGATTTTAGCTAACGTCCTATTATCACCATCTTTTGTTCTGTAATTAAGGCCATTACTGTCGCACCACAGGAGGTTGTTGTTTTCCATTGAGTTTAGCCATTTAGTTTCTAGTTAGTTCTATTCAGTTTATTGTTTATTCATTTGACCCTCTTTCGGGACTTCAGGGGGGAGCTCGAAATTTCTGGGACTTTTAGTGTTAAAGGGGAAGTTTTCTTTAATATGAACCACCTCTGTTTCAGGCAAGGACACAAGGGTTTCTGATTTGGAATACTTTACTTTAAAGTTACTAAGATGGCTTTTTTTTCTCAAATTCTTTGATTAGTATGGGAAAGGAGATATGAATTTGGGAGATAAACAGGAGGAGGTCTGCTGCACAAAGAACAGCCTTGCGGTTGTCTCCTCCTGCTGATATCCTGTAAATGTTTGGATTATTTATGAAAGCCATGGCTAGGTGTTCCATGATAAGAACATAGAATAGGGGAGAGAGGGGGCAGCCTTGACTAGTACCATTGTGTATTGTGAAAGAGGGAGGAAAGAAACCCATTATCTCTAGCCAAGGGGCCCTATACAGGGAGGAGACTTTCACTAAATTTGGCTCCCAGTCCCACTAGGCGTATAGAAGCCCCCATGAGGTCCAAACTGACATTGTTAAAGGTCTTCTCCACGTCACTAGAGAGAAGGCACAAAGGGAATGCCTTTGCCCGAGCCAAGAGGATGACCGTTTTATTGGTATTGTCCCTAGCCTCCTCACCCATGATGAAGCCAACCTGGTCAGTATGTATAATCGCCATAAGCAGGGGAGCTAGCCTGTTGGCAAGGGCTTTAGCAAAGAATTTGATATCTGCATTGATACCGTGTTTTTCCAAAAATAAGCCCTCCACCAAAAATAAGCCCTAGCAGCGATTTTCGGAGCAAGGCTTAAATTTCAGCCCTCCCCCGAAAATAAGCCCTAGTCCCGGATCAATAATGAAGTGTCCGTGCAGCTAATAAAAATTAAAGATACTGCAGGAAACTTCATTCTATACAGCGGGCACCCTGTAATCACACTCACCCGACGCTGAGCGTCAGGGCCTGCCGTGATCACACACCCACACACATCAGTTCTCACACACACACATCCGATCTCACACACAAACATCCGATCTCACACACAATCAGATCGCACACACAACCATCCGATCTCACACACAATCAGATTGCACACACAAACATCCGATCTCACACAATCAGATCACACACACAAACTTCGGATCACACACACATCGCATGACACACATACTCGCCACATCCAGGGACACCAATTTCTTCTAGCCGGCAGCATTCTGGGAGGCAGTGCAGTGGAGCGCAAGAATGCTTGCTTACAGGACCTGCAGGCCGGACACGTGACTTCCTCCCATCATTCCCTGCCTACAGAAGTATTCTGCAACGCTGGATGAAGTGAGTGTGTGTGTCTGCATTAGCCAGCATGTGTGTCAGCGGCAGCCAGCGTGTGTGTCAGCGGCAGCCAGCGTGTGTGTCAGCGGGCAGCCAGCGTGTGTGTCAGTGGCAGCCAGTGTGTGTCAGTGTCAGCGTCAGTCAGCCAGCCAGCCAGAAGCAGGGGAGGACGGCGTGCAGCACCCACCGGAGATGACAGGGAGGACCAGGTAGCCACGTAGACGTCCGGTTTTGGTAAGTATGAGTCTCCTGGGAAGTGGGGGGGTCTGCTTTTTTGGGGGTGGTAAACTTACACCCAACCATGTTTCTCCAAAAATAAGACCTCCTCCAAAAATAAGCCCTAGTGCTTTTTTGGGGACAAAAAAAGTATAAGACAGTGTCTTATTTTTGGAAAAACGCGGTATGTGAAATAAATTGATAGTTGATGACAATTATATAATCTTTTTCAGGTTTGGGCAGGACACTGATATGGGCTTCCAGGGACTGATCGACAAAAGGGGAGTTCCCTGAGAAAGAGCCAAAGACTTTCATAAAAAAAGGGACAATTTGGTCTCCAAAAACTTTATAAAATTTTGAGCTAACGCTGTCAGAACTCTGTCAGAGCTTTTGCCATTCAGGAAGACTTTAATAATGGAGGAGATCTCTTCGTCAGAGAAATCCTCCTCCAAGGCTGACGTATTCTCATCTGCCTATGTATGTAAAGTGCTGTGGAATTAATAGCGCTATATAAATGAATAAATATTATTTTTATTATCTGGAAGCCTGGGGATGGCGGTCTGGAGGACATATTCATTAACTTTACATTTGAAGAATTCTGGGGATATATACGGTAACTGAATTTCCCTTTTTAAATTGTAGAGATCATTTTAAAAGGAACGGAACAAGTCTGAAATTTGGATGGGGTCCTGGGTAAGGATGCCCTCTTTATTGTTAATAGGGGTCTTGGGAGCTGTTAGGAGGGGTAAAATGAACAAAGATAGGAGAGGGATCTGACTGTAATACGTTCCCTATAGATGCCTTGACCTTCCAAGTCAAAACATGCTGACTCAGGAGGATCCTGTCAATACGGCTATAGTAGGAATGCGTAGGAGAATAATAATAGGCCCTAGTGGTGGGATATAAAACATGCCAGACATCTACCAATTGCAAGTTTTGAATAACCTGCTTGAGAGCTCTCATCTTTCTGCCAGATAGGAGGTGGCAACTTGAGGACGTGTTTATGTCTGGGTCAAAAGAGAGATTGAAGTCTCTGTCAGCCACTAAGATGCCCTCTGCAAATTTCGCCAGTCGGGTCAGGAAAGTGGTGCAAACCAGTGAAGGATCCCTGTTGGGGAGGTACCAGTTGGCAATGGTGTACACTGTGGAGTTGATGCATAATTTCAAAAATAGGATCCGCCATAGAGTTCATCACTGTGTGACCAGGGATTTGTGTAGAGTGATGGAGACCACCCCACACCTGGAGTAGGGGTTGGAGCTGTGAAACCAGGAGGTGTAATTCCTATCTTTCAGCACAGGGAGGCAACCTGACCTCAAATGAGTTTCTTGCATCATGAGAATATGAATTAGTTTTTTATGCATCTCGTATAAGATCTGTGATCTTTTTGAGGTATATTTAGCCCTCTTGTATTGTAGGATCCAATATTAATCTGCGCCATTTTACTTAGGAGTAGGGTAAAGGATCAAATGGGAAGGAGGGACAAAAAGGGAGAAATAAACACAGGGGAAAGAAGAAAGAGAAGGGGAGAGAAAAAGAGGAGTGGGAAGGGATAGGAAGCGAGGAGGCAAGAGAAGAGGAGAAAGTATAGAAAACTAAGATGCAGAGAGAAAATCCAAAAATCAGGCCTACTAAAAGTGGTAAACAGCTGACAGAGACGTGCGGTTAACCATGGGGGATAGCCTTTTTATGAAGACGCTCCCCTTGCCACAATAGACTAACTCACTCCTCTGAATAATAACGGCCCACATACCACTCCCTCATAATAAGATTGAGTGGAAGTATGGGGAAGGAGTCATTTGAGGGGGGAAGAAAAGGTTTGACCATAACTTACTTGTGAATATCCAACCCCTGGGTCCATGGGCCGAAGCTAGCAGGATAATGCCCATAGAGGGCCCCTTATTCTCAGATTATGTTGGCGGCCCCGGTTCTTAAGGCCCCGTCACACGCAGCGACGTATCTAACGATATATCGCCGGGGTCACGGATTCCGTGACGCACATCCGTCATCGTTAGCGACGTTGTTGCGTGTGACACGCACGACCGTCCGTTAACAATGGAAAATACTCACCAAATCGTCCATCGTTGACACGTCGTTCCTTTTTAAAAAATCGTTGATTGTTGAGCACGCAGGTTGTTCGTCGTTCCCTAAGCAGCACACATCGCTGTGTGTGACTCCTCGGGAATGACGAACTGCAGCTTACCTGCGGCCACCGGCAATGCGGAAGGAAGAAGGTGGGCGGAATGTTACGTCCCGCTCATCTCCGCCCCTCCGCTTCTATTGGGCGGCCGCTTAGTGACGCCTCTGTGACGCCGCACGAACCGCCCCCTTAGAAAGGAGATGGTTCGCCGGCAACAGCGACGTCGCTAGGCAGGTAAATCCCGTGAGACGACTCCGAATTATATTGTGCGCCACGGGCAGCGATTTGCCCGTGACACACAAACGATGGGGGCAGGTGCTTTCACCAGCGATATCGCTGCATGTAACACCCCCTTTAGTGTCGTCCAGTGCTTCTGTAAGATTTGTTGATGAGAATATATGTCTCCCTGTAGGGACTGGATTTTATTTGCTTGGGTCTGTACTTGAATATCAATTCTTTGGACATTTGTGCTATAAGTTAAGGCCCCGTTACACGCTACAATATATCGGGCGATATGTCGTCGGGGTCACGGATTCGGTGACACACATCCGGCATCGTTTGACATATCGTAGCGTGTGACAGCTACGAGCGACTGTTAACGAGCAAAAATACTCACCTTATCGTTGCTCGTTGACACGTCGTTCATTTTCAAAATATCGGTCAAATTCCTGGATGCAGGTTATTCATCTTATCTGAGGCAGCACACATCGCTCCGTGTGACACCTCAGGAACGACGAACACAGCTTACCTGCGTCCTGCCGGCAATGAGGAAGGAAGTAGGTAGGCGGGATGTTACGTCCCACTCATCTCCGCCCCTCCACTTCTATTGGGCGGCCGCTGTGTGACGTCGCTGTGACGCCGAACGTCCCTCCCCCTTCAGGAACAGGATGTTCGCCACCCACAGCGAGGTCGTTCGGGAGGTAAGTACGTGTGACAGGGGTGACCGACTTTGTGCAACACGGACAACAAATTGCCCGTGACGCACAAACGATGGGGGCGAGTGCGATCGCACATGCGATCACACGATAAATCGACGCGTGTAACAGGGCCTTTAGAGAGGTCAGTCTGATAAACATTTTCAAGCCTTGCTACAAACACCTCCATATATTTTCTGGAGGGTATGATATTGATGTGGGCTCAGAGGACTCTCAATTCAGCTAACACTTCCACACCATGGGAGGCCAGGCTGGATGGATCGCAGGAAGCAGCGCTGCGTGCAGGTCCCGCAACAGGGTCTATCTCCGTATGAATTTTGCAGGTAGATACTACCTGAGGCTGATTTCCATTATGGGAAGACGGAGAAATGCCAAGCACTTCCAAAAGGGTCACGGTTCCTGAATTCCCAACCACTGATATTGCAGCAGTAACTTTGTGGGTCAGTGTCCAGGCTAGAGGTTGTTTCAGCCACTGTACTGCATGTGCACGGTGCCTGGGTCGCAAGGTGCACTGGAGGTCCGGGAACCCGCCGTCATCCAGTTCGATGAGGCGAGGGCAGGTGCCGGCGTCCATTTCGTGCCTGTCAGCTCCACGCCATCCAGCCACTTGTCCGAGCTCCCAGCTGAGACTCCACAGGTTCTCAACCGCAGTCTCCCATCTGGGGTTCCACGTGAGTCTCCCCCTGCACCGCGGGCCGCCACCATAAAGCAACTCAGAACCCAGGCTGCAGGGAAGAGGGTATCAGCAGGCACCGGCGGGCCATCCCCAGCAAGAGCCATATCTGCAGAGGGAGTGGGAGTCAGTGCTACGAGTGTACCTGGGCCATCCTCGACGTCCAACAGCCTGGCTGAGCCCCTAGTAGTGATTCCAGAGCATCGCGGAATTGTCTGGCTGACGGTCTGACCAGGATCCTGTGATGTGCCTTCCTTGCGCTGCACGCTATGGCATGGCTGGGGGAGCTGGCGGCCATGTTTTCTAGAACCTGGATGGTAGGATCTG
The DNA here is from genome assembly GCF_048569485.1 of Anomaloglossus baeobatrachus. Lineage (NCBI taxonomy): Eukaryota > Metazoa > Chordata > Amphibia > Anura > Aromobatidae > Anomaloglossus > Anomaloglossus baeobatrachus. The sequence goes on along the minus strand of NC_134357.1, from coordinate 544,425,336 downwards.
CCGAGGCCCCTGAAAACAAATGCTGTTTGCTTATGTTTTCCACTCGGACTTCAAAGGAGGGGCGCCTGGATGTTTTCCCCCTTTTTTTGTGACTCAGTCCGTAGCCAAAGGGCCTGGGGCTCTGATAATTTGGCAGATAACCGGGACAGGTTAGAAAGCCAAGGTGAAGTGTGTCCTCACTCCTTCATATACAAGCCACCACCTGTGGGAGATATTTTAAATGGAAATTAAATGTTGTTAGGCATAAGAGAATTCATACTGGCGAGAAGCCATGTTCAGAATTTGGGAAATGTTTTGTACAGCTCTTCTTACATACAGAAGAATTCACACAGGGGAGAAGCTATATTCATGTCCAGAATGCTGAAATGTTTTGTACATAAATCATATACACTCCCTGATAGAAGTTCTGTCGCTTATCCATGTTATGTAAATAAAAGCTTATAACCTGACTTTAAATGCATCCAAATTACTTTTGAAAGCTGAAACCCTCCCAAATTTGCCAATCATCTGCCAATCATATATATTTCCACACATCCTATTCAGGATAGAAATCCAATGCCTGACATCCTGGAACAAATGGTAGGTGACAAAGTTAGTCAAAGGGAGGAAGTTTCCTGATAAGAGTAAGGATTCCTGGTGACAAAAAGTAATTTGGCTAAGGACCAAGCGATTGCTATACCCAGAGAAGCTTAAAGTGTACTGCCAGATGGGCTGACACCCTGGAAAATTAGGAATATTGGGATATATGCAGCTCCCATAAATATGGCACACATATTTTCAGCCGCGGGGATAGTGAGACACATGTAACCTATATTTTGCTTTTAATTGTGGGACGTAATTAACTAGCAGCTGGGAGACAATAGACACATCGTTTCTTAGCTATGGATAGATAAAATCATTATAGGAAACGTGATGGTAATATTTTTCGCATGGAACTCTCAGAAGCGGAGATAAGAGGGAAGCTGCCTTTTCATAGTTCTCTGGAACCTGACGGCACATCCCTTGTTTATCCCTGTCATATGTCACCAGAGGGGAGGTATGTGGGTGTGTCGTGGGTGCATAAAAACCAAAGTGGACACTTTGGAGATGTTCTTCTCAGGAGTAGCCATGTCCAGTAAATGTGCTGAAAGTACCAAGGAGACCATTGGCTCCACAAAGCCTCCCCTGTGCCGAGGCAGCACCAAGGCCTAGCATCTAAGGAAACTGGTAACTGATTTATGTGTCTGCATACACCTTTTTGTGCAACTACCTTATTTCTGCATGTCTGACTGTAATATTTGTAAATTTCTCTTGTATATATTGCTTTATCTAGTGTGCCCTTAAGGCAATTAAATATATAATATAATCTTAGTTTGCTCTTTTATCTCACTCCATGAATCTCAATGTGCGTGATCTCGGTTCAATATCACAGGCTACCTGGGCTGGTTTCTCGCCCGATATAATCCTGCTACCGGACCACACTTCTATCTTAACTAGGAACTGAACCACGCTTCTATCTTAACTAGAAACTAATGGCAATGTAAAACTGCAACAAAGTGGACCTTACGTACCCCTGGGGGTGCAGAACGTCAAATATTGGCGGACGTGACGAGATGGTATCACGTGGCTCTGACGTATTAGAGACGTTAGGATGGGGCTGCGAGGTGCAGTTTCAATACAGTTACAAGAGAAATCATACAGAGGAGAACCATATTCATGTTCAGAATGTGGGAAATGTTTTGAAACTAAACAAAATCTTGATTCACATAATAGAATTCACACAGGAGAGAGGCCTTTTTCATGTTTAGAATGTGGAATTTTGATTTTATTGTCATGTAAATAACATTTTTGGTGGCTTTTTATACCAATATTTGGAAAGCAGTATAAACAAACAGTTGAACACTACGTTCTGCTGGATCATGTATGGTCATCTTAGTCTGTGAACTGTCATTGTCTTAGTGAATAATTCAATTTTGCTGCATAACTTGCCATTTATATTAACAAAGTAGAAATGTTGAAAAATATTAGTTTCAAGAATATTTAAAATTAATAATCTGTTTTATTCTTCGCAGATGATGGTGACAGAAGATCGGAAGGACAACTGATATCTTCAATTGTTAAATCAGATGACTTTGAGATCACACAGGACACAATTGAAGTGAATGACATTACTCCAGATATCCTATCATCCCTTCACAGCAAAGAGCTTTCATCTGATCCTATGAAACAGGTTCTTTCTTCTAATTCGTCACAGAGTACGAAGAAAAATAAAATTCACAAAAGAGGCATTGAAAAACAAACTGGTCTTAAAGTAAAGAAACAAATTTCAAATTCAGAATATAGAAATCGTTTTCCCCTCAAAATATCTTTTGTTAAGCATCAAAAAAGTCACACGGACAGGAATAGATTTTCTTGTGCCTTCAAATGTGGGAAATATTTTAAATGTAAATCACATCTTTTTTGGCATGAGAAAATTCATACCGGGGATAAATCACAATCATGTTCAGAATGCGGAAAATGTTTTGTACAGAAATCAGGTCTTGTTAGACATCAAAGAATTCACACAGGGGAGAAGCCATATTCCTGTTCAGAATGTGGTAAATGTTTTGTATTTAAATCAAGTTTTATAAGACACCACCAGACAATTCACACAGGGGAGATGCCGTATTCATGTGCAGAATGTGGGAGATGTTTTGTAGATAAATCACGGCTTGTTAGACACCAGAGAAATTACAGAGGGGAGAAGCATTTTTCATGTTTAGATTGTGGAAAATCTTTTGCAGAGCAATTTCACCTTATTAAACACCAGAGCAGTCACACAGCGAAGAAGCTTTTTTACTGTTCAGAATGTGGGAAATATTTTATGCAGAAATCAGACCTTACGATACACCAGAGAATTCACACAGGGAAGAAGCCATACTCCTACCTAGATTTTGAAACCTGAATTACTGGAAAACCATATTTTGTTGACCATCAAAAATAACATACATGGGAAGAAATTTTATAGACAAATTGTACAAAACACATATAAGAGACCTTTGTATAATTAAATGAGAAAAGTAAATTACTTTAGAAATTGATACACTTTTTGGACTGTAAGTTTTAACAAGAAAAACATCTTGCTATTGAGTGAGTGTCTCTTAAAGACTTGAGTCTGCTTCCTGTGATAGAGAATGCTGAGACAGTGTCCTTCCCTATCACTGAAAGAACTGCCCTCGCTCCTTCTGCCCCACATTGATCTATGTGATCGGTTCAGTGCAGGAGAGGAAGTTGCTGGGACCTACACAAATGGTGCATATCCTGAGTGAGCAGCTGAAGAACCTTCCACCTGACTAGCTCCAGGGTCTTTCAGGACATGACCTAGAAGAAACTGCAAAATGGTGTAATGTGTTCACAGTGTATGTGTATGAAAATATGCATTTGTAGAAAAACTGTAGATAATGTACATACTGTTTCTAGTAGAGTTCTATGTACTGTCCATGTAGCAGTGTTGTGGTGTGGTGTGTACATATATATATATTTATGCCCATTAATAGAGACTGGCGAACCTGCAGTTCGTGTTTGCCGGGTCTGGGACCAGACTTGATACTAATTTTACCCCGCAACCCATATAAAGGCCGCTTTACATACAACGACATCGCTAACGCGATGTCGTTGGGGTCATGGAATTCGTGACGCACATCCGGCCTCGTTAGCAACGTTGTTGCGTGTGGAACGCAGAAACGACCGTTAACGAGCAAATTTTCTTACTTTATCGGTGCTCGTCGACACGCTGTCCATTTCCCAAATATCGTTGCTGCTGCAGGACGCAGGTTGTTCGTCGTTCCTGTGGCAGCACACATCGCTGTGTGTGACACCGCAGGAATGAGGAACATCTCCTTACCTGCGGCCGCCGACAAGGAGGAAGGAAAGAGGTGGGCGGAATGTTTGTTCCGCTCATCTCCGCCCCTATTGGGTGGCTGCTTAGTGACGTCGCTGTGACGCTGAACAAACTGCCCCCTTAGAAAGGAGGCGGTTCGCCGGCAACAGCGACGTCGCTAGGCAGGTAAGTAGTGTGACAGGTATAAGCGATGTTGTGCGCCACGGGCAGCGATTTGCCCGTGACGCACAACCAACGGGGGCGGGTACGCATGCTAGCGATATTGATATTGATATCACTGCGTGTAAAGTGGCCTTTAGTCTATAGGGACCTAAATAAATGGTATAAAATGGTGGTTAGTAAGAGCTAGGGAGCTGCAAAAGAAGTAAAGTGGGGAGTAAAGCAGGACAGTTATAGTTACTGAGTTTCCACGCTGCTGTCACACTGTTTCAACGAACACTCTTTAAACCTTATGAATATTCACAGCTTCCCCAGCCCACCCTTTCTCACAGTGTCTGTGATTTTTTTCGATTAGACTGCGCCTCCACCCTCTGTGCCAACGTCTGTGATTGGTTGACCTCGCTGAATGGGTCCCAAGTGTAAAAATAAATACTGTATTTTTCGCTTTATAAGACGCACCTGATTATAAAATGCACCCCCAAATTTGGTGAAGGAAAAGAGAATTATTTTTTTTTAATGTTAAATGTGGTCCATCTTATAATGCCAGTGTCCGTCTAACAAATCATATAGGGTATATGTCCCTCATAGCCCCCCATCCTAAAATTAGCCCCCTTAATCTGGATATGGCTCCCTTATATTGAATATAGCCCCCTTGTGATGGCACACGTTCCCCTGTGCTGCCTATGGCCCCCTATGGATTGCACACGTTCCCTGTGCTGCCTATGGCCTCCTATGGATTGCATACGTTCCCCTGTGCTGCCTATGGCCCCCTATGGATTGCACACATTCCCCTGTGCTGCCTGTGGCCCCTTATGGATTTCATACGTTCACCTGTGCTGCCTATGCCCCCCTATGGATTGTATACATTCCCCTGTGCTGCCTATGGCCCCCTATGGATTGCACAAGTTTCCCTGTGCTGCCTATGGCCCCCTATGGATTGCATACGTTCCCCTGTGCTGCCTATGGCCCCCTATGGATTGTATACATTCCCCTGTGCTGCCTATGGCCCCCTATGGATTGCATAAGTTCCCCTGTGCTGCCTATGGCCCCCTATGGATTGTATACGTTCCCCTGTGCTGCCTATGGCCCCCTATGGATTGCATACATTCCCTTGTGCTGTATATGGCCCCCTATGGATTGCATACGTTCCCCTGTGCTACCTATGGCCCCCTATGGATTGCATACGTTCCCCTGTGCTGCCTATGGCCCCCTATGGATTGCACAAGTCCCCCTGTGTTAGATATCACCCCCATGCTGCTGCCCATAGTAAAATAAAACACTCTTTCCTTACCTCCTCCAGCGCTGATCTCCCTCCTGTCTCCCTCCTTGCTTCTCTTCCTCTACTTCCTGGTTCTTGGTGCTGATCATGTGATCAGCACAGCAGAGTGACTTCATCTCTGCGTGCCTGATCACAGTGGAAGCAGGGACACCGGGGAGAAACGCTGGAGGGGGTAAGTAAAGCTTTTTTATTTTAGAATGAGCAGCAGCATGGGGGCCATATCTAACACGGGGGGGCATGTGCCATCACAGGGGGGCGCAAGGACATATAATATGCACCGCTCCCCCAGCCTGTCACTGCAGTGCGGTTTCAGCACCATGGAGATGGACAGCGGCTGTGCATATTATATGAGCGGGAGCAGGAGATCAAAGGCTGCAGCCCGCAGTGTTCACCTGCGCTCCAGAGCTGCCCCCACCTCCCCTGGACCCTGCAGTGTGTGTGTGTGTGTGTGTGTGTGTGTGTGGGTATATATATATATATATATATATATATACCGTATTTTTCGGACCATAAGACACACTTTTTTTCCTCCAAATTTGGGAGGAAAGTGTGGGGTGCGTCTTATGGTCTGAAGCTGCGGGGTAGGGAGCTGTGGGGAGTCAGCGCTATGCAGTGGGATCACAGGAGGCAGGGTGGATCGCTGCTGCAGGAAGCCGGCGGCTGGAGAAACCACGTGTGCCCGCTGCTTAAAGTAAACGAATATTCATTAGCTGCTCCCCGCCCACCTCTTTCTGCAGTCAGCGGGGGTGAGGAGCAGCTAATGAATACTTGTTTAATGTAAACAGCGGTCACACGTGGGAGCTCCAGACGCCGGCTTCCTGCAGCGGCTGGGGAGACTGTGTGTCCGCTATTTAGGAGGCAGGAGCAGGGTGCCGCTGCAGTCATATCTGGCCCGGGGGAAGTGCACATCACTGCAGTGTCCAGGCCAGAGCACGGCATACCTTCACAGCACAGCCGCAGTCTCTGTGCTGAGGGCTCAAATTACTTTCACTTTGTTCCTGCCTCTGCTCTAGAAACGAAGTCTCTCGTAACAGCAGGACCTGCAATGATGTAATGAAGAGGGGTGGGCCAGAGCAGCACAGTGCCCCGCCTCTTCATTACATCACTGCAGGTCCTTGAGATATGGGAGACTTTGTAATGTCAGGATCAAACTGAAGCATGGTGAGCAGCACATCAGTGCAAGTAAGGCAATAAATAATATAGTATAAAGGCGTTACTGTACACCTGGATGGGGTTGGATCATATACACACACACACACACACACACACACTCTCACACACAGTATATAACTATATACACACACACAATATAACTATATATATATATATATATATACACACACACACATACACACACACCAGATTGGAGGATCACACATATAATGATGGGGAACATACATATTCCACGATGGGGGCCATATATACCTGGAAGGTACCCAGGATGGGGGATATCAGGACAGAATTTAGGGATATTATTACCTCAATAACACTGTCAGCAGTAAAATAACAGTGTGTCATGACCACATTCTTTTACTTTAATTTTATTTTTTTTCTCTATTTTTTCCTCCTCTAAAACAATGGTGCGTCTTATAATCCGAAAAATACGGTGTATATATATATTATATATATATATATATATATATATATATATATACACCCCCCCCCGTATATTCGGCATATAAGACGCACCCCCTACTTTCCCCCAAAATTTTGGGGAACAAAAGTGCGTCTTATAAAGCGAAAAATACGGTAATTAGAAAACGGGGTGTGCAGTCCCCTATATTTTGATACCCATCACAGATAATAACAGCTACACTTTGCAGCCGCCAGGTGTGTGCTTTATGTTGGCTGTGTATTAAATTACGAGGGACCCCACATGTTGTTTATTTGTTTCTTTAATTTAAATTATTTAAATAAATCATTTTAAAAAACGGCATGGTGTCTCTTCCCATTTTGATACCCAGCGAAGATAAACCAGACAGGGGCTGGGGAGACTCATTATTGGGCTCTCCCCAGCCTACAAATAGCAGCCAGCTGCCATCCCAGTATTGGCACATCCATTTGATGTGCCAATCCTGGTGTTTATGCAGCAAATCCCGATTGCTCTTGTGCGGCGGTGGCAATGGGGGTAATATTATAATATTAGGGGTCCATGACAGCTGTAATTTGTAAAAAAAAACAAGGCTGCTACGAAGCACTGGATTAATGATGGGTGTAAGTAGGTTGTGTAAGTAAAAAGAAACACAAAACAGAAAAATTCTTTAAGAAAAAAAAAAATCACCCTCTTTCTCCAATATTTTAAACCCCAAAACACTCCTCCAGGTCCAACATAATCTCCATCACACTATTCTCGGCTCTGTTACATCTTGAGGTTGCTGTGCGCTATCATATTAGAAAATGTGACCGATCCTTGAGACTTGCGGGACACACTGACTGAGCCGCAGCAGTGAGAGCGGTGATGTCAGTTCACCTGAGGTCACAGCTGTAGATTCCCATGGTACCCCAGTTGTGACCTCAGATTACCAGATTAGGCTGTGTGCGCATGTTGAGTACTGTATTTGGTTTCTGAAATTTCTGTACCAAATCTCCATCTCCTGGCAAAAAACCGCATCAAAAATGTGGTCAGAAAAATATGGTTTATTTCAATTTAAAATGTTTGTAATTGCTCATATCTTTCATTAAAAACAAAATAAAAAGCAATATTCAATGTGTAGTGAATATTTCACATTGTTATAGTGTCTACAGTATATATGAATATACTAGCTGTACTACCCGGCTCCGCCCGGGTTAATAACTGCTGTTAACAAAATAGAATGTATTAACAAAAATGTATTCTGCACACAAAAACCACAAAACAAATAGATATAAATGTGTGTGTGTGTTTTAGGGCGATTATGTGGCGAGGTTGGTGTATGTGTGGTGAGATGTGTGCTGAGGGTGGTATATGTGTTCAACCACATGGTAGTGTGTGGCGCATTTTGTGTGTGTGTTCATATCCCCGAGTGTGGTGAGTATCCCATGTCGGGGCCCCACCTTAGCAACTGTACGGTATATACTCTTTGGCGCCATCGCTCTCATTCTTTAAGCCCCCTTGTTCACATCTGGCAGCTGTCAATTTGCCCCCAACACTTTTCGTTTCACTTTTTCCCCATTATGTAGATTGGAACAAAATTGGTAAATTGGAACGTGCGATTTGCCCCAAACACTTTTCGTTTCACTTTTTCCCTATTATGTAGATAGGATCAAAATTGATAGGTAAATTGGATCGCGCGGGGTTAAAATTTCGCCTCACAACATAGCCTATGACGCTCTCGGGGTCCAGACGTGTGAGTGTGCAAAATTTTGTGGCTGTAGCTGCGACGGTGCAGATGCCAGTCCCGGACATACATACATACACACACACATACATACACACGCCCGGGTTAATAACAACTGTTGTTAACAAAATAGAATGTATTAACATTCCTGGGATAGAATGTATAAATAGAATGTATTAACGCCTGGGATAGTAACTGTCTCTCTGTTTCTTTCCCATTCTCTGTCTGTCTCCCCCTCTGTATATATCTCTCTGTCTCTCTCCCTATCTTTTGTCTGTCTGTCTCTTTCCCTGACTGTCTCTGACTGTCTCTGTCTCTTTCTCCGTCTGTCGCAATCTCTTTCCCTGTCTGTCTATTTATTTCCTTGTCTGTCTATCTATCTCTGTCACATTCCCGGTCTTTCTCTTTCCCTGTCTGTCTCTTTCCCTCTCTTTCCCTGTCTGTCTCTTTCCTTGTCTGTCTCTTTCCCTCTGTCTCTTTTTCCCTGTGTCTGTCTTTGTCTGTCTCTTTACCTGTCCTTGTCTGTCTCTTACCCCGTCTGTCTCTTTCCCTCTCTTTCCCTGTCTGTCTGTTTCCCTGTGTCTGTCTCTATGTCTGTGTCTGTCTCTTTACCTGTCTGTGTCTGTTTCTTAACCTGTCTCTCTGTTTCCCTCTCTTTCCCTGTTTGTCTCTTTCCCTGTCAGTCTGTCTCTTTGTCTGTGTCTGTCTCTTACCCTGTCTATGTCTGTTTCTTACCCTGTCTGTGTCTGCCTTTTTCCCTGTCTGTGTCCGTCTCTTTCCCTGGCTGCATTGTGACACGCCAACATTCCATTTAAGGGCGTGGCTGCGCATTCTTATGAAGTTCTGGCTGCACTGTGGCTCCCAGCTCCATTCGCTTTAATGGAGGCAGGTTTTTTGGTGAATAACTGTAAAGCGCGGGGTTAAAATTTCCCCTCACAACATAGCCTATGACGCTCTCGGGGTCCAGAAGTGTGAGTGTGCAAAAGTTTGTGGCTGTAGCTGCCACTGTGCAGATGCCAATCCCGGACATACATACATACATACATACACACACACATACATACACACATTCAGCTTTATATATTTGATATCAAGAAGTATTCCAGCCCTCTCTCATCCCCCAAAATAAATGCCTAACATTCCCTCCATCTTCTTCCTAACTCTCATTTGTAGAAATCGAATACTGGTAAAAAAAAGTATCGGAGCTAGGGTCTTCTCTGGAGATAAAAAATCAGTGGAGGAACAAACAGGCTCAACTGGGGTAGTTGTGAGAAGCCACAACTACTGGACAAGAATAGATGGCTGCTGTAGCATCCCCGGGGATAGTAGTAGTCCTTTTAGAAGCAGAGACAGGACAATGCTGCATGGCCATGGAAGATTCCTATGTGATTTTGTCCTGAGGAAGGAGAAATTGCTCCTAGAAATGCAGAATTTTCCACAGCCGCTCAACATTGTCCCGTCTCTGCTTCTACAAGGACTATAACTCCCAATTCTAAACAAATAAGGTAGTTCCCAGTTATCAATCCTCTTTCCTTTGTAGACTTTTGAAGATAAAGTATCTTCATCGTCTGCTCTTTACCTCTTCACACAAGGTCCTTGAACACATTTTTTATCATCTTTTGTATCCAAATTGTAATATTTTAGAGAGCATAGAAATTGGTGGGAAAAATCACACTTTTTTAGATTTAACCACTAATTTTTCATTATTTTTTTTATTTTTTTTTTTAAATGGAGATTACAATAAAATGTCTCCAATTCTTTTGCCTTTTTCAATCCAAAATGTTGGGGTAACATCTATACAGAAATGTCATGTACAGAAATATTAGGGCTACAGCAACATGATATATTTTATACAGCAGAATATCACTATCTCCATAGATCTTTATACTAGGATATATGGATCAGACAAGCTCCTCATATCTAGATAGTATCTATTTTACTCAAACACTCTTTATATGAATAAGATCAGTGAGTCTCATTATACCGAGTAGAGAAGCTCCAGGGACAAGGACCCCGTCTCGTACTGACACGCTGGAAGCACGAAGTCTCCAGCTCCGGTGCCCAGATTCTCTCATTTTTGGCTCCAATGTTTTTGTAGAATAAATCCCCTTCTCATACAGTCCTATAGTAATGAGTTTGTTAATCATGTTTTGTAGGAGGGTTCGCCTGAATCCATCTAGACGTCATCAGTTGTTGTGCAAGAAACATATGTATAAGATCAGCAGGTTCCGCTAAGCACTTCAGGCCTTTGGCCTCTGTACGTATGCCGACCTTGTGGAGATACAAAGGGTCATATATCCCTTTTAGATAATTTAAGGTGACAGACAGCAACTTGCCCTCGGCACTTATTCACATGTCAGTTTTTCTTGTACAAATTCTAGCCGTGTGTTTCTTGGATAGAATTCACACCTATTGTAGTCTATGGAGTCATTCACATGTCCGTGTATTTTTGCGGACCAAGTTGTCCGCACAAAGTTACTGAGAAATGTTCAATTTTGACTCAAATCTTGAAACAAATTTATCAATACAAGTCTATGGGGTCATGAAAAGATTGTACACTACTAGGATGCCATCCATGTGCTGTCTGTTTTTCACGGGCTGTTTATTATTAGAGATTTCAGAAACCTCCTTAAGTTCATTTTTTCATCCAAGAGAAATTCATGAAATTCAAATCGTAAAAACTGACACTGGAGGAAACTGATCAATACTGAGAAAATTTTTAAAACTTAATTTAGGGATATTAATCCTATTTGTGCATCAAAAGAGTGTCCGATGTGAAAATATCTGAGGGAGGTTACATTTGTCTTGTAATTGCTGAAATTAATAGAGCAATACAAGTCTCGTAAAATATCAGATAAAATCCAATTTTCACACCCGTCTAATTGTGATAATTCAGGTGGGGTCTGGTTGCTCGAAACACATGTTAACAAAGTGAGGCCGTCAACTCTCCCTTATTGTTTTATTTTATACCACAATTTATGGATCAACAGAACAGTGAGCGGTCTGGACCTTCCTTCATTCCATGTGCCATTTTCTAAAGCAGCTAATCGATCCATATACCTGAGATATTGCGAGATGTCACCACTTAACAGCCGCTCCTAGTCATACTTTAATCCTGTCTTGGTGCCGGTCCTGCATTGTCCTGAGTATTTTGTAATATTTCTTGTTGTAGTCTCTGACCGCTGTTCCAAGTCAGATCTCTAAAATACACATTTAAGGACTCTTTCACACATCCATGTTTCCGGTACGTGTAGCTTTTGTTTTTACACGGATATCACACGTACCCATTACTTGCTATGGTTTCACTCACATATCTGTTTTCACACTGACCATGTGTCCGTGCAGTACACACGGAGACATGTCTGTTTTTCTCTAGTCTGATGGCTCACAAAGACCCATACAAGTCTATGGGTGCGTGTAAAACACGGACGGAATCCATGTGACACATACCGGATGTAACTGAAATAAATGTTCTTTTATGTGTAAAAGATGTGAAAATCTAGGAAAATTATAGATAAATTCTAAGTAGATGAATAGGTATATAGATAGCTAGATAGCTTGTACAGCTATTTAACAGAATTAATAACTAATTTAAAAAAAAAATGATGTGGGATTCCCCCCAATTTACATAACCAGCACATGTAAAGCAGCAAGTGTAACCCTCAGCTATCCCTTGGCTGTTTCTAAAAATAGAGGGGATCCCACCCTGATTTTTAAATCATTTGAACAAACAATGAAAAAAAAACGGCGTAGGGTCACCTCATTTTTGAAAACCAGTCAAGAGACAGCAGCTGATATTTTTAGGGTGGGAAGGGCCATGGTTATTTGGTCCTTCCCAGCCTAAAAATAGCAGCCAGCAGTCGCCCCAGAAGTAGAACACATCTATTATATGTACTCTGCTCTTCCCATTTCCCTGGTGCAGTGGCAAATGGGGTTGATGTCAGCTATAAATTGCCAGCTGGCAGCAAGCCTTGGTATTAGTAATGGGTGATTCATCAGCTACTCCCCAATACTAATACACTAGTTGAAAAATTAAAAATACATTTTATTTTAACAAAACCCCCTAACTACACCCTTGTTCACCAATTTATTTCAAATTTTAACAAAATGTCCGACGTATTCCATAGCGTATGTCCCACGATGTTCCCCAAAAGCGAACCTGAAAGACAAAAAAGAGCAAATTATTAAAAAAATAAAGACAATAGACACCCTCTTTCTCCAATTTATTTCCCTGGCAAATCCCTAATCTGGGTCTGGCGTAATCCAATAAGGGGGTCTCGTGACAATCTTATACTCACTGTCCCAGACAATGAAGAACAGAACGTTCCACATTGCCTGAGAGAGCTGAGTGACATCCACTGGAGTGACCTGAGATGACCTCATGATGTCAGGTATATGAACAGGATGGGGGTATTTGAACAGGATGGGGGTATATGAACAGGATGGGAGTATATGAGCAGGATGGATGGGGGGTATATGAACAGGATGGGGGTATATGAACAGGATTGGAGTATATGAGCAGGATGGATGGGGGTATATGAACAGGATGGGAGTATATGAGCAGGATGGGTGAATATGAACAGGATGGGGGTATATGAACAGGATGGGGGTATATGAACAGGATGGGGTATATGAACAGGATGGGGGAATATGAGCAGGATGCTGGTATATAAGCAGGATGGGGGTATATGAGCAGGATGGGGGTTTATAGCAGGATCATATACAAGGCAGGAGGATCATTACCATGATGGGGTACCTTAGTAGAGAATTTGGGGACATTACCCCCATAACAGTGTCAGCAGCAGATCCTCGCCCCATAACAGTGTGTCATGACCACATTTTTTTGCTTAAAGTTTTATTTTCCTATTTTCCTCCTCTAAAACCAGGGTGCGTCTTATAGTCCTGTGCGTCTTATAGTCCGAAAAATACGGTAAATAAGTATGACAAATGTAGACTTTCCTGGTTTGGCTGCATTAATGCCATCAAAATAGATGTCCTCCCTTGGTTTTGGTTTTTTTTTCCAGACAATACCCATGAATTTGTCCCTGAGTTTTTTTTCTAGACCCCAATCGGCTCTGGGGCAATCGGAGACCCCGAATAGGAATCAAAATTCTATCTAGACATAAAAGTGCAGAGGGGCGGGGCTCTCTAACTTCAAATTATACCACAAAGAAGCCGTCCTGACGCGGTTGCTGGATTGGCAGTTCCACCACATTTCTTAACAGTGTGTGAGTTTGGAACAAACCAGCTCTGAATCACCTTCATGTTCTCTCCCTTGGCTCAGGGGAGGAGTAGGGGTTGATTGGGACCAGGAGGCGGACTTCGTAAAGATGGCTCTGAGAGTGTGGGATTTTTAGGTCAGGAAGGACTGTCTCTCCTTGGGCAAGGGACCGCTTACTTCTCTTTTTGGTAACCCAGAATTCCCCCTGGTCTTACCTCGGGACGTTATCTGAGGTTGAGTCGAGGAGAGGATCCTCGGTTTGATCATATTCTTCAGGGGAATATGTTGCCTTTTTATGAGACATTTGCGAGTGCGAGAGGTGCGGTGTCTTGGTTGGAATACTCACAGTTGAAGTCTTCTCTCATCCGGGGGAAGAGAGAGGGTTTTTACTACCCCCCTACTCAGTTTGAAAAGGTGTTTCTTCTGGGATCAACCCTCTCTACCAACATTTAAATCAGAGGGATAGCATAGAAAGCATAGAAAGCCCTAAATTCACCACAAGATGGCAGGAGGAGCTTGAGGTTGAGTTCACAGAGGTCACAGAGTTCTCTTTCCTGTTGTCTTGAAGCAGCCTTTTGACAGGCTGGTATCTCGCAGGTTGTATGGGATGATACCGCTCCTTGTTTGGAGCATGGTAACCTGTGAGGATAGATGCTGTATCAGTGTAGTCTTGCTGAAGTCTAATTAGGGCTTAGTGAATGCTTTATGATAACGCTTGGCAATGTTAAGAACTCCATTGATTCTCTCTACTGGAGTAGTGGCATCTCCTACACTCAACTCTGTCCACCAGGGGTTTGGAGGAGTCTTCTTACTGTCTTTAGCATGCTTGGGTGGAATGTTGATTAGCTGTTGCCTCACCTGAGATGATGTCTTCTGGTGGGAGCTGAGGCAATTGCGCCACTGGATGAAATGTGTGAAGATTAACAGGTGCGCCACTTAAGTTGATTAGACGGACTGGTACCCTTCCATTGGAGATAGTTACAACCCTGCGAGCAGAGTTTACTAATGGCTGTAGTCCTAGCAGGATTGGTTTGAGAAGACACTGATAGTCTTGATTTTCAGTACCTGGTCGTGCACGGCACTATACCATGGTCTCTGACCTAGGCTGTAGAATCACTGGTCAAGTGTCTCTGATGCAGACGTGGAAAATTTCACCCCTGCTGTTTGCAACCTTCTACTGGGCAATGAGCACATGAATGGCACACTGAATAGTTCGCTAACCAGAAGATGTAGCTGTAAGGAGAGAAGCATGCAAGGCACACAACACTTCTGGAAAACAATTTTTAATAACATTCAATGATGCTGGAGTTGGTTTCTTATTCGGCAGTTTCTTATTCGGCTATTATTTATTTTCTGGTTTTTTACAGGTTTCTTAACAAAAATAAAACATCCTAAGTATATAATACCATGTAGTCATGTGCCCTGTTGTGAATACACTTAAAAACAACTAAACAAAATTATACGACTAGCACAAAAATGGGCATCAAAGTGGGCACTGAGGTATGTTATTAAAGGGGTTAAATGGCTTTTTGCCGCTGATATTGTCAAGGTTAAAAATGACGATGATTATGAGACTCAAAGGATCTCTCGGGATCTGGCTGCTGTTTCAAATTAAAATGTCATGAGTGCACTTCGAGACTAAATAACTGGACAGCAAGTCAGTTACATCTATCTCCATGACTGGCTCTCACCAAGTGATCTTTATTATTTGAAAAAACTCTAGACCGAGCAGTAAAGGGGTGTAAACAAAACTTTTAGTCCAATCAAGTATCGTAGGTCGGGGCTTCATGACGTATAGGATCTGCATATCCTCTCTTTGATTGGACAGTCCAGACTCCAGGAATTTCTTTTGTCCATCTGTCTTGGGTGCAAACAGGAAATGGCAGCCATCTTTACAATTACTTGTGCTGGTATATACTGTGTGTAAGGAAAATACACTGAATATGTAATATACATATATACATGTTAGTAAGAAACAAAGCATTCACAAATATGTGTGTTAGTTCACATCTACTGAACTATATAACTGAGTCTATGAAATGGCTGAATTAAGTATTTTTATATACTCAATTCTTGTCCTCAACAGTCCCCCCTAAAGACTTACTTCTGCCATTTCTAAATTCTAAGGGTACTGTGTTCCCTTAGGAAGAGAGGTAGAAAGATCTGTTGAAAAACCTGCCTAACTGAACGTTGAAACATGGGCGAAAAGGGGAAAGGGGTTTTCTTCACCGGTTTGAGACCAAGGACTCCTAGGCGAGTCCTCACCCTTTGTTGTTGGACTTTCCCATGTCTCAAGGTTCTCTAAGTCCTCTCTTGTAACTGTTCTGGCAATGCTGGTCTAAGACTGTACAGGGTTTTCTGAAAAGGATAAGTATGAGCAGAACGCTCAGTGCAGCTCTGGTTGATCAACCCTTCTACAATGCGAGGTGTGGATCCATAGATTTTTCTGTGGTTGGATCAGCTCCTCTAATGTTGACTCATGGCTCTTTCTCGCTTGTCCTTTAGGATCAATCAGTCTCCTGACTGGAGACCATATGCTAATAGTTCTGATTTAAGATCTGGAATTGGAAAATATACCTGATTATCACACTATTCAGTCAATTATGTAAAAATATACATGTTTCTGCTAAACCAAAAAACATCTTACATAAAGACCTGCTTATTGCAAAAAGAAAACAAAACAAAACATACATGTTGTACACGATTTGCCAGTTTCCACTTTTCTGTAAAATATACATTGTTTGTAAACACATTTTTTTTTTTTTTACATACCAACTTCATGTGCTTCTCAACAATAATATCGTTTTCTGCACTGGAATGCCTCTGACCAAACCTGGAGAGAGATTTACACAACACGCACAAACTTGCATACAACGTGCTCATGATATACATCTATAATAAGTTTGCAGTCTCTAAAAAAATGGGTAGAGTAGGTGCAGGGTGTTTCTACGGACTCTTTACAGTTTTTTTCACTTCGTTCTAGGCACTTGTCTTACAAGACTGGTTGAGTCTACCCACCTGGGTACTGAACCCTGGCATCACCAAAGCACACACTGACAATTGTCTTTCACAGATGTTACCTGGGCCATCATTAAGAAGAGCTCTCATGGCAGAGAAAGCTTACCACCCTTTGTCCACAGATCTTCCTCAGTCAGCTGGCTCCCTGCATGTCACACTCCATTCCTTGTTGATTTGCTTGTTCCTGTAGGGATTTAAGAACACAAGGAGTGACAGAAGTCACTGACGTGACCGGTGTCACCGAGGCATGGTCTCTATGCATGGTGAAAGACTCTCAATTCTAGGCCCGTTCACTGCTTCTTGGTCAGCTGCACCTGTGCGAGGATCTCCATCCGAATCCATCAGCTCAGATCTAGACTTTCTTTTCGGCATACCTAATTCATTTGCCAACAGGAAAAAATCTACAACCTACATACACATCTAAAAACTCTAAAAACATTAATGCATCACTGTCTCCTGTATCAATAGGATTGGAGGGAGTGGTCAAATTTAGACTACCTCATGTGGTGTAAACAGCAGCATATCCAGTGCAGAATCGACCACCATCTGGTTTCATCTATAAAAACAAAAACTAAAAAATAGATCATTCTTATAACTTTATCTCTGATCATAATACAGTTAGTGGTCATCTATACATCACATGACTGAAAATACTAAATAAACAAACAAATAAACATATAAGACAAGACTTTCCTATTTCAGTTAACAGATATACCTCATAGTAATCTAGTAAACATAACCTATGGGAAAAAGGTCAACTTCAAAACCTAAATAATATGCCTGCTGCACCCTCGAAGAAACTGGAGAATATAATTAATACCTTATTCCCCCCTTGTTTAATTGTTTATTTACCAATATGGCAAAATTCAGAGTTTTTATACTGGTATTCCTTAAAAGAAAAGATAAAACAGCAGGTAATAACTTAGCTACATACTAAAACCTAAAATGAACAAACACTGAAAATAACGTATATCTTACAACAATATACATTGCTGGGGAATTTTAAAACCTTACGATAAACAACACTATATCCATAAAGAAAAGAAAAACCTTTGATAGTAGAAATAACTGAGACATGATTAAATGACAGCTGTGACTGGGCGACTAACCTGCAAAAATATATAAATTGTTTAGAAATAATCATAAAAACAGAAAAGGTGATAGAGTCACAAAATAAAAATATATTGTTCAAATAAATCGCCATTAAAAAACAAAACAACACAGAAATTAAATCGCACATCCCATGAAATCTAATATTCCCTATTCAGGTATAAGCAGTAAACTAAAAATGGGAAATCCTGAACTCTAAGGGTTAAACTAAACTTACATCACTATTGGGGAAAGACACATTCCATTCTTATCTCTGACTATCTATCAATTCAGTAAAAATTTCACTTATTTATCTTTGACTTGCATTTATGGGATAGCTGAGTAAACAAATATACTGTTTATACTTATTCAAATGTGTTAGTCATATATACCAGAGAACACCTCCCACCGGGGATGGGTGGAGAGCTTTGAACAAAGAGCCATTGCGAGGGGCGTGGCTCATGAGGTGTACTGCCATCAGTGGGTATAGCAAGACGGCTGCCACAGGAAGTTCCAGGCACCTGACTTCCAGGTGTAGCATCCATGTTGTGACTCCCTGGGTGTACTGGGAGTGGCTGAAGCTACGGGCGGTGCCAGGGGTGTTACTTTCAAGGGCTCTAAACTAGTTTGCATTACAGAATGCAAAGGAGGGGTTTGGTTAATACCGGATACAGTAACTCCTAGAGAAGGAGAACAATGGGGCACAGCTAGAGAAAAACATTTAGTGATTCTACAAACAGCAACACACAGTGAATAGGGTCTTTGTCCTCCAGTATACCCTCACTGGAGATTTAATCTGAACTTCAGTACATGGGTTGCAGCCTGCCATCTAGTGGTAGTCCAACGATTTTACACAAGTTTTTACAATCTTTTATATATTTTCCCGCTCTTTTTTTTTGTAACTAGGGCGACAGCGTTCTCAGCTCCTACTAAAAACAATCTCTTCTTGAACAGAGTATACAGTGCTCTAATTGGACCGGCCGGCTCCAACGGAGTTCTTTCTCGCCTCGTCCGCGTTTGTAATGCGCAGACAGTGACTCGCGTCTAATACGCAGGAGAATCCGCTAACTCCAGCACCCTTAAATTAACTAAAATGAAATCCTTTCCCGCCTCGTTTGCGTATCAAAACGCAAACAGTGGCCGGCGTCTAAAACGCAGGGGAATACGCTAATTCCACTTTAAGTTAACAGAACCCTTCCCGCCTCGTTTATTATCTATTCAATAGTTAATATTTAATAAACAGTGGCTGTGTCATCTGCAACACAGGGGAATCGCTAGTTCTCATACTTCTGTTCAAAAACAAACAATTGTAAATACTGAAAAACGCATGAATCCGTTAGTTTTTGTTCCAATCCAAACCAAAATAGCATTTGTCTTTCTTTCAAATCATTACAACTCCTTTGCTTGCTTTTGCTACACAAAGGCTGCTGTTACATCCTGTATGTTAGCCCACTGACCCCTCCTTTCTCCTCACTCCAAAGAGCTGCGCTGTCTCTGCCTCTTCACTCCTAGCAGGGATGGGTAATTCACTAACCCCCCCTTGCTTCCTCTCAGCTAAAAGACGGCAGGGACGTAGCTATGTAATTCGATCTCTGCTCTGTCTCAAGCAGCCGGTGGACATATGGCCCCCACCCCTTTTTTTTTTTTCCTTTCCCTCAATGTAAAGACTGCAGGCAGTGGGTGATTGTTAACTTCCCCCCCTGCTTACTTTGTGTAAGAGACTGCAGGCATAGCGCGTAATACAACTCCCGCTCTCTGTCCCGTGTAAGCAGCCAGTGAGGGACTGACCCCCCTTCTTTTTCACAGAACAAAGACAGCAGCTGCGTCCCTAGCCTCCGTTTCCTCTCCCTCTGCCTCTCTGCTGGGCACATGACCCCCCTTCTTCCCGATTCTCGGTGGCCCCACACTTTGCGCACCAACTGTCAAGGTTAAAAATGACAATGATGATGATGAGACTCAAAGGATCTCTCGGGATCTGGCTGCTGTTTCAAATTAAAATGTCATGAGTGCACTTCGAGACTAAATAACTGGACAGCAAGTCAGTTACATCTATCTCCATGACTGGCTCTCACCAAGTGATCTTTATTATTTGAAAAAACTCTAGACCGAGCAGTAAAGGGGTGTAAACAAAAGTTTTAGTCCAATCAAGTATCGTAGGTCGGGGCTTCATGACGTATAGGATCTGCATATCCTCTCTTTGATTGTGGACAGAAGAAAAACGGGTATATGCCGCGCTTAAAAACCACTGAGTTGGAAGTAATATAATATTTATCTTTTATTTACAGCATTCCTACGCGTTTCAGAGACAACAGACCGTCTCCTTCTTCAGGGAAAAAAGAAATCCTGGATTTCTTTTTTCCCTGAAGAAGGAGACGGTCTGTTGTCTCTGAAACGCGTAGGAATGCTGTAAATAAAAGAGAAATATTATATTACTTCCAACTCAGTGGTTTTTAAGCGCGGCATATACCCGTTTTTCTTCTGTCCACCATTATATTTATATCGTGCCTACGGGGCCGCTGCTTGAACCACGCGGACACTCACATGCCTTTGAAGGAGTTGTGACTGGCACAACCCCACCAGGTGAGTGTTACTGTACCTTCTCTAACATCATATGTTATATCGGGTAAGACCCTATTGCGCCCTTTTGTCTCCCCATTTTAGTTCATCTCTCTTTGATTGGACAGTCCAGACTCCAGGAATTTCTTTTGTCCATCTGTCTTGGGTGCAAACAGGAAATGGCAGCCATCTTTACAATTACTTGTGCTGGTATATACTGTGTCTAAGGAAAATACACTGGATATGTAATATACATATATACATGTTAGTAAGAAACAAAGCATTCACAAATATGTGTGTTAGTTCACATCTACTGAACTATATAACTGAGTCTATGAAATGGCTGAATTAAGTATTTTTATATACTCAATTCTTGTCCTCAACAATATCACACTACAATTACATAACTAGTGATGCCCCACATCAAATTCATGCTACTCCAACCTGGCCCAAATGGGTTCTGAGCACCAGAACTGGCATAAAAGAGGGCAGAAACCCAATTTTCACAGATTTGAATAAGTTGCAGGTGTTTTTAAGGGGTTAAATGGCTTTGGCCCACCGATATTTCACCTTAAATATGCCCTACATCAAGTTCATGTCACTCCAGCCTGGCCCAAACGGGTTCTTGGCATAAGAACTGGAATCAAACTGGGAACATTGCCAATTTTCACAGATTTGTAAGTAACAGGTGTTTTTTGAGGGGTTAAATGGCTTTGGGCCACTGATATCTTGTTATGGACATGGTTATGGACTGTTATAATTCTGAATACTGACCATATGAAGATATCCAAAAACAAGACTCAAGATGGCGTTTGAGCTGTTCTCAGTTACGGGACTTTCTGGTCATAAGTGAATCATGCTGACTTAGGTAAATATAAAATGATGAAACACATATACATGTATATCTCAGAATAAGCTTTTTTTTCCTGTTTACCCAATAGGATACGTATTACGTATTCTTGGCTCCAATCTAGCTGATTTCTTTAAATATATCTGAAGTTCCGCAATTAAAGCAGTCATATTTCTACTTGTAGACCATCACTGGTCTGTGTGGATGAATAGAATAAACAATTGAGATAAAGAATCGGGTTTGATGCTGCGCTAAAAACCACAATATCCAAGGTTGTAAAAAAACTTAAAAAAACTTTTTTTTACAACCTTGGATATTGTGTTTTTTTTTTTACAACCTTGGATATTGTGGTTTTTAGCGCAGCATCAAACCCGATTCTTTATCTCAAT
Source organism: Anomaloglossus baeobatrachus (assembly GCF_048569485.1). Taxonomy (NCBI): domain Eukaryota; kingdom Metazoa; phylum Chordata; class Amphibia; order Anura; family Aromobatidae; genus Anomaloglossus; species Anomaloglossus baeobatrachus. Next base: position 544,403,599 of record NC_134357.1, on the reverse strand, counting down.
TGTTTTTTCTCCACGGCTTTATCAGGGCTGCAGCTGACCGCTTTCTTTACATTCAATTGTTTTGGCTTTCCCAGGAGTTGTGCCTGTCACAACCATAGCAGGTGAGTACCTGTCCTGTTTGTTATATCTCCATTTATCATCGGTTAAGACCCTATGTGCGCTTTTTTCCACAGTTCTTTCTGGATGAATAGAATAGCATGCATGCTGACAAATAACTCATGATCTGGAATGCAGACGGATTTAAGATGTGATTGCATTACTTGGATTGCATCATCCTAAATTATGTCCCCCTTAACAGATGACACCCAATTAATTTAATTACTTAATTATGGAATACTGGAATTAATTTAATTACGGAAGTTCAGATACATTTAAAGAAATCAGCTGGATAGGAGCCAAGAATACATAACACTTTTCCTATTGGGTAAACGGGAAAAAGAGCTTATTCTGAGATATGTATGTATATGTGTTTCATCATTTTATATTAAACTAAGTCAACATGATTCACTTTTGACCAGAAAGTCCCGTAACTGAGTACAGCTCAAACACCATCTTGAGTCCTGTTTTTGGATATCTTTATATGGTCAGTATTTAGAATTATAACAGTTCATATCCATGCCCATAACATTCCCCCTTTAGAGATAGTCAAAAATCTTTCCTTACTTCCATTGAGTCTATCGATCTGTCCTAATACCGATGGTTACCTCACTTGCCTACGAGATAACCCATCTCTTGTGGATGCAAAGAAGAGTGGAGCCAGCACTGCTCATGAATGGCATGCAACAATGAAAAAATAAAAAGTGTAAAATTCACAAATTCATTCCTACTGTAACAATTCAATGAGATTTTTTGCAAATTATTGATCAATGATTTGAGGCCCCCTGCCCCGCCACGGCAAATCTCTATAGGGGGGTCCCTACACTATGTTATAAATTAATATCGCACCATAAGGTCTCATATAATGACTTGAACAGGACCATATAAGAACACCACTAACCCGGGGAATGTCAGAACCGCTCCCATGCTGCAAGGACTGCCAACTGCGAATAAAGGCAGCCCAGGTGCCAGAGTGTGTGGCAGAACCAATCTAATAAAGGTTTTTTTTCGGGTGTGTCCGTTTATTTACTGTAATTTACAGATTAATCATGGAAGGTGTCTCATAGACGCCTGACATGATTAATCTAGGACTTATTGGCAGCTATGGGCTGCCAATAACTCCTTATTACCCCGATTTGCCAACGCACCAGGGCAAATCGGGAAGAGCCGGGTACAGTCCCAGAACTGTCGCATCTAATGTATGCGGCAATTCTGGGCGGCTGCTGGCTGATATTGTTAGGCTGGGGGGCTCCCCATAACGTGGAGCTCCCCATCCTGAGAATACCAGCCTTCAGCCGTATGGCTTTATCTGGCTGGTTTTAAAATTGGGGGGGACCGCACGCCGTTTTTTTTAATTATTTAATTATTTATTTCACTACACAGTATAGACACGCGCACCGGCTGCTGTGATTGGGTGCAGTGTGACACCTGTCACTCAACGTGGGGGCGTGTCTCACTGTAACCAATCATAGGCGCCGGTGGGCGGGGAAATCAGGGAATACGAGATTGTTTAATGGGCGGCCGGCTTTTTCAAAACAGTAAAATCCGCCGGAGCAGTGTGAACGCCGTGCAGCGCCGGTGAGTATATGAGAGAGGGGGATAGACTGACATGGACAGAGAGTGTGGGACAGAGATAGTGACCGACTGACAGAGATTAGTGAATGACAGACATTGTGAGGCGCTTCAGAATGCAGCTTTTCAGCTGCGCTCTGAAGCGGACCTTTTTTAAGCTGCGGTGCAGAGCGCACACCTGCGCACATAGCATCAGACACCAAAATCGTATGAGGGATGTCACACGTTACAATTGACTAGGTTCGTGCAACAAAACGCTCAATTCTAGACAAAGATACGATGTATTTGCGATCAACGGTTTTGCGTTCAATCCTGATCGCACGTAGCTGTCACACGCAGATACCTCACAAACGATGCCGGATGTGCGTCACTTACAACTTGACCCCAACGACTGATTGTGAGATATATTGAAGCGTGTAAAGTGGGCATTACTTATTAAAATTTGTTAAAATTGGGTTTCTGTCCACTTTGATGCCAGTTTTGACACCCAGAACCCATTTGGGCCAGGCTAAAGTGGTTTGAATTTGATGAGGGGCATCAATAGGTATGTATATATAGTGAGATATCAGTGGCTCAAAGCCATTTAACCCCTCAAAAACACCTGTTACTTATTCAAATCTGTGAAAATTGGTGATTTGCCCATCTTGATGCCATTTCTGATGCCCATAATCTGTTTGAGCCAGGCAGAAGTAGCATGAATTTGATGTTTGGCATCACTAGGTATGTAATTGTAGTGTGAGATCAGTGGCCCAAAGCCATTTAACCCCTTCAATAACATACCTCAGTGCCCTCTTTGATGCCCATTATTGTGCCAGTCATAATTTGTTTTAGGTGTTTTTAAGGGTATTCACAACAGGGCACATGACTGCGGTATTATATACTTGGGATGTTTTATTTTTGTGGAGAAACCTGAAAAAAACGAAAAAAAATAATAGCTGAATAAGAAACTGACGAATAAGAAACCAACTTCAGACCCAAATAAGAAATTGAACGAATAAGAAACCAACTTCAGCATTGTTCAGGTAATCATATTAATTACTTACCCCTGTTCCATTTTGGACTAGGGTTCTACACAGCAATGCACCTTGTCTATTCTTGTTTTTCTATTTATCTATATTGCAATCTATCTATGTAGCCATCTATCCATCTATCCCTCTACTTATCTATCTCTCTATCTATCCTTATATCCATCTATCTTATCCCTCCATCTCTCTCTAATATTTTTGTATATGTGTCATGCACATATGCACACAAATACATAGACATGTGTATTTATCTGTATGCACATCCAAGTATTCACCGATATGTTCATATTATTTAAGCTTCATTACAGGTTTGAGAAAGTCTCGGTGTGGTGAAGTGTCGTATGTGAACATATAGGTCAGTGATGGCGAACCTATGGCACGCGTGCCACCAGGGGCACGCAGAGCCCATTCTGCTGGCACGCGCTCTGTGTCCTCATTCTGCCGCTTTGATCTACTGGTGCGGTGGCAGTTAGTCAGGGCAGGAGGCAGGTAAACTAATCCTTGACACTCTGTTTCCATCATGACTATTATTTCTCTCTATCATCCTATGTGCCTTTACTGTCCACTTTCACCGCCCTGTCCCCCCTCCATCACCACTCATCCACATTAGTCCCTCTCTCCTCTCCTCTCCTATGTACAGTTCACAGGCCCTTTTCACCTATCTGATTAACCTCAATCCTTCATGCTCCAGGGTATCACACAAAAACACGTCCAAAAACCATCTGACCCTTCTCCTTCTACTCCTACTTCTTTCAGGTGATATCTCTCCTAATCCCGGTCCACCCCATGCTAACTTTACCCCCTCCCCCACCTCCCATAGAAACCCTGATAATATTATTAACATTCCCTGTACACCCTCACTTCCCTCTTTTAATTGTGCTCTATGGAATCCACGGTCTGTATGTAACAAGCTTCCTTACATCCACAACCTCTTTCTCAATTACTCTCTTAACTTACTAGGCCTAACTGAAACCTGGATTCAGGATTCTGATACTACTTCCCCTGCTGCCATCTCTCATGGTGGTTTACACTTTACCCATTCACCAAGACCTGGAAACAGACATGGTGGCGGAGTAGGCTTACTACTGTCCCCACAGTGCACTTTCCAGGTCATCCCCCCAGCTCCATCACTCTCATTCCCATCCTTTGAGGTTCACACCATTAGGCTCTTCCATCCCCTTCCCCTCAGAGTAGCTGTCATATACCGTCCCCCAGGCTCACCCACCCAGTTCCTTGACCACTTTTCAGCCTGGCTGCCACACTTCATGTCCTCTGAATTGCCAACCCTGATCCTAGGAGACTTTAACATCCCCATTAACAGCCCCTCCTCCCCTTCTGCATCCCAGCTTCTATCTCTCACCACCTCCCTTGGCCTCTCACAACTCTCATCCTCAGAGACACATGAAGATGGTAACACCCTTGACCTGGTCTTTTTCCGCCTCTGCTCAATCTCTCACTTTGACAACTCACCTCTTCCCCTCTCTGACCACAACATCCTCTCCTTCAAGCTCACAAACCCTCGTCCGCCCCAGCACACTCCCACCTATCACACATTCAGAAACCTACAGGCCATTGACTCTCAAACACTTACAGACTCTCTACACTTATCACTATCCCCTATCTCCTCACTTTCATGCCCTAATCTGGCTGTAAAGCACTACAATGACACACTCAGAAGCACCCTGGACCAAGTAGCACCCCTCACCCTCAGAACCTCCAAACACCGAGTAAAACAACCTTGGCTCACATCACAAACTCGATTTCTCCAGCGATGCTCTAGGAGTGCCGAGCGCCTATGGAGGAAATCCCGCACACCAGAAAACTTCATCCACTACAAGTTCATGTTAAGGACCTACAACTCTTCCCTTCACCTCGCCAAACAGACCTACTTCACCACCCTTATCTCCTCACTAGCCAACAATCCAAAAAAGCTCTTTGACACCTTTCACTCCCTCCTCAGTCCCAAAGCACAGACCCCTATCACAGACCTTCATGCTGATGACCTGGCCTCGTATTTCACAGAGAAAATAGAAAACATCCACCAAGAGATCAGCTCCCAGTCACCAAGCTTTGTGAATCCCATCCCTCACCACATCCCATCCAGCTCACTTTCCACATTTGACCCAGTCACAGAGGAGGAAGTCTCCAGGCTCCTCTCTTCTTCTCGTCCTATCACTTGCCCTACTGATCCCTTCCCCTCACGCCTACTCCAGACACTCTCTCCGGTAGTCACCACTCACCTAACTAAAATCTTCAATCTCTCTCTCTCTTCTGGTATCTTCCCTTCCTCCCTCAAACACTCTATTATTACTCCACTATTAAAAATACCTTCCCTTGATCCGTCCTGCACAAGCAACTACAGACCAGTCTCCAATCTCCCCTTCATCTCCAAACTCTTGGAGCACCTTGTCTACTCTCGTCTCACCCACTACCTCTCCTCTCACTCTCTTCTAGATCCTTTACAGTCTGGCTTCCGCCCTTTACACTCAACAGAAACTGCCCTTGTCAAAGTGACCAATGACCTATTGACAGCAAAACGTAACGGTGACCACTCTCTGCTTATTCTTCTTGACCTTTCTGCAGCTTTCGACACTGTTGACCACCATCTCCTTCTCTCTTTGCTCCATTCTATTGGCCTAAAGGACACTGTTCTTTCCTGGTTCTCTTCCTATCTTTCTGGCCGTTCGTTCAGTGTATCATTTGCTGGCTCCACATCTTCTCCTCTCCCTCTCACTGTTGGGGTCCCTCAAGGTTCAGTCCTTGGCCCTCTTCTGTTCTCCCTCTACACTGCCCCAATTGGACAGACCATCAGCAGATTTGGCTTCCAGTACCATCTCTATGCTGATGACACACAACTATACACCTCCTCCCCTGAGCTCACCCCCGCTGTACTACAGAACACAAGTGACTGCCTGACTGCAGTTTGCAACACCATGTCTGCTCTCTATCTGAAACTTAACCTTTCCAAAACTGAACTTCTGCTTTTCCCTCCATCTCCCAACCTTCCTAACCCTGACATCTCCCTCTCTGTGTGTGGCACAACGATAAGTCCTAGGCCGCAAGCCCGCTGCCTGGGGGTTATACTTGACACTGATCTCTCCTTCACCTCCCACATACAATCTCTTGCCCGCACCTGCCGCTTGCACCTCAAGAACATCGCTAGAATCCGCCCCTTTCTCACAATGGAAACGACAAAAACCCTCACCGTGGCCCTGATCCACTCTCGCCTTGACTACTGTAACTCTCTATTAATTGGTCTCCCCCTAACTAGACTCTCCCCTCTACAGTCCATCCTTAATGCAGCAGCCAGGGTCACCTATCTGGCCAACCGCTACTCGGATGCCTCTGCTCTGTGCCAGTCATTGCACTGGCTGCCCATATATCACAGGATCCAATTCAAACTGCTTGTTCTCGCCCACAAAGCTCTCCACAGTGCAGCACCCTCCTACATCTCCACCCTCCTCTCTGTCTATCATCCCACCCGTTCTCTACGCTCTGCAAATGACTTTCGACTAACATCCACACTAATTCGAACCTCCCACTCCCGAATCCAAGACTTCTTCCGAGCTGCACCAAACCTCTGGAATGCTCTACCCCAAGAAGTTAGGACAAATCACAACTTACTCAGCTTCAGACGCTCCCTAAAAACGCATCTTTTTAGGGTGGCCTATCACTCCCTAGCCAAACTAATTTCACCTAATCCCTCTACAACTTCTCAGAACATAACCCCACGTCAAACTCCATGGCACCCAAATGCATCTCAAGACTCTGGCCAACTGGTCCAGGAACCCATCATCTATCCCCCATGAGCTGGCTGGATTGTCATTTTAAATAAACACTTGTACCTTGCCCCTCCCCCCATCTCATTGTAGATTGTAAGCTCTCACGAGCAGGGTTGCCATTTTTCCTTTTAAATATTGTATCCTCTATAATTGTTACTTGTCTGTATATGTTTATGTATATGATATGTATATGTTCCTCCTGAATTGTAAAGCGCTGCGGAATATGTTGGCGCTATAGAAATAAAGATTATTATTATTATTATAAAGCTGTGTTGGAGCTGAGGAGACATTTCTCCTCACTCTGACACTCCGTCTCCTAGGCAAAACACCGGTCTGGGAGAGGAGGAGGAGCGTCAGCGAGCAGCGCCGGCGTAATGACGTCTTCTGGCCGCGTGGGAACTGAGGACCCAGCGGCGCGCAGCGGTGGAGCGAGTGCTGGAAGGTGAGTTGTGTGTTTTTGTTTTTTTTTTTATAACTTGTGTGCGGCTGTGTCAAGGTGGGGATGAGGGGGCCAGTGCCAGCATGGGGGGGAGAACAAACATGCCAGCATGGGGGGGAGAACACACATGCCAGCATGGGGGGGGGGGGACGACATACATGCCAGCATGGGGTGGGGGGGAACATATATGCCAGAATGGGGGGAAACATACATGCCAGCATGGGGGGGGGGAAACATACATGCCAGCATGGGGGGGGAAACATACATGCCAGCATGGGGGGGGGGAACATGCATGCCAGCATGGGGGGGGGGAACATACATGCCATCATGGGGGGAAACATACATGCCAGCATGGGGGGGGAAACATACATGCCAGCATGGGCGGGGAAACATACATGCCAGCATGGGGGGGGACATGCATGTCAGCATGGGGGGAGAACATACATGCCAACATGGGGGGGACATACATGCCAGCATGGGGGGGAAACATACATGCCAGCATGGGGGGGGGAAACACACATGCCGGGATGGGGGAAACATACATGCCAGGATGGGGAAGACATGCATGCCAGCATGGGGGAAACACGCATGCCAGGATGGAAGAAACACACATGCCAGGATAGAGGAAACATGCATGCCAGGATGGGGGGGAAACATGCATGCCAGGATGGGGGGAAACATGCATGCCAGTATGGGGGAAACATACATGCCAGGATGGGAAAAACATAGATGCCAGGAAGGAGGAAGCATACATGCCAGCATGGGTAAACAAATGTGCCAGGATGGGAAAACATGCATGGCAGGATGGGGAAAACATGCATGGCAGGATGGGGAAAACATGCATGCCAGCATGGGTAAAACATGCATGCCAGCATGGGGGAAACATGCATGCCAGGATGGAGGAAACATGCATGCCAGGATGGAGGAAACATGCATGCCAGGATGGAGGAAACATGCATGCCAGGATGGGGAAAACATGCATGCCAGGATGGAGGAAACATGCATGCCAGGATGGGGAAAACATGCATGCCAGGATGGAGGAAACATGCATGCCAGGATGGAGGAAACATGCATGCCAGGATGGGGGAAACATGCATGCCAGGATGGAGGAAACATGCATGCCAGGATGGAGGAAACATGCATGCCAGGATGGGGAAAACATGCATGCCAGGATGGAGGAAACCATGCATGTCAGGAAGGGGGAAAACATGCATGCCAGGATGGGGAAAACATGCATGCCAGGATAGAGGAAACCATGCATGTCAGGAAGGGGGAAAACATGCATGCCAGGATGGGGAAAACATGCATGCCAGGATAGAGGAAACCATGCATGTCAGGAAGGGGGAAAACATGCATGCCAGGATGGGGAAAACATGCATGCCAGGATACAGGAAACATGCATGCCAGGATGGGGGGAAACATGCATGCCAGGAAGGGGAAAACATGCATGCCAGGATGGGAAAAACATAGATGCCAGGATGGAGGAAGCATACATGCCAGCATGGGTAAACAAACGTGCCAGGATGGGGAACAATGCATGCCAGGATGGGGAAACCATGCATGCCAGGAAGGGGAAAACATAGATGCCAGGATGGAGGAAACATGCATGCCAGGATGGGGAAAACATGCATGCCAGGATGGAGGAAGCATACATGCCAGGATGGGGAACAATGCATGCCAGCATGGGGAAACATGCATGGCAGGATGGGGAAAATATACATGCCAGGATGGGGAAAATATACATGCCAGGATGGGAAAACATGCATGCCAGCATGGGGAAAAAATACATGCCAAGATGGAGGAAACATGCATGCCAGCATGGGGGAAACATGCATGCCAGGATGGAGGAAACATGCATGCCAGGATGGAGGAAACATGCATGCCAGGATGGAGGAAACATGCATGCCAGGATGGAGGAAACATGCATGCCAGGATGGGGAAAACATGCATGCCAGGATGGAGGAAACATGCATGCCAGGATGGGGAAAACATGCATGCCAGGATGGAGGAAACATGCATGCCAGGATGGAGGAAACATGCATGCCAGGATGGGGAAAACATGCATGCCAGGATGGAGGAAACCATGCATGTCAGGAAGGGGGAAAACATGCATGCCAGGATGGAGGAAACATGCATGTCAGGAAGGGGGAAAACATGCATGCCAGGATGGGGAAAACATGCATGCCAGGATAGAGGAAACCATGCATGTCAGGAAGGGGGAAAACATGCATGCCAGGATGGGGAAAACATGCATGCCAGGATACAGGAAACATGCATGCCAGGATGGGGGGAAACATGCATGCCAGGAAGGGGAAAACATGCATGCCAGGATGGGAAAAACATAGATGCCAGGATGGAGGAAGCATACATGCCAGCATGGGTAAACAAACGTGCCAGGATGGGGAACAATGCATGCCAGGATGGGGAAACCATGCATGCCAGGAAGGGGAAAACATAGATGCCAGGATGGAGGAAACATGCATGCCAGGATGGGGAAAACATGCATGCCAGGATGGAGGAAGCATACATGCCAGGATGGGGAACAATGCATGCCAGCATGGGGAAACATGCATGGCAGGATGGGGAAAATATACATGCCAGGATGGGAAAACATGCATGCCAGCATGGGGAAAAAATACATGCCAAGATGGAGGAAACATGCATGCCAGCATGGGGGAAACATGCATGCCAGGATGGAGGAAACATGCATGCCAGGATGGAGGAAACATGCATGCCAGGATGGAGGAAACATGCATGCCAGGATGGGGAAAACATGCATGCCAGGATGGAGGAAACATGCATGCCAGGATGGGGAAAACATGCATGCCAGGATGGAGGAAACATGCATGCCAGGATGGAGGAAACATGCATGCCAGGATGGGGGAAACATGCATGCCAGGATGGAGGAAACATGCATGCCAGGATGGAGGAAACATGCATGCCAGGATGGGGAAAACATGCATGCCAGGATGGAGGAAACCATGCATGTCAGGAAGGGGGAAAACATGCATGCCAGGATGGGGAAAACATGCATGCCAGGATAGAGGAAACCATGCATGTCAGGAAGGGGGAAAACATGCATGCCAGGATGGGGAAAACATGCATGCCAGGATAGAGGAAACCATGCATGTCAGGAAGGGGGAAAACATGCATGCCAGGATGGGGAAAACATGCATGCCAGGATACAGGAAACATGCATGCCAGGATGGGGGGAAACATGCATGCCAGGAAGGGGAAAACATGCATGCCAGGATGGGAAAAACATAGATGCCAGGATGGAGGAAGCATACATGCCAGCATGGGTAAACAAACGTGCCAGGATGGGGAACAATGCATGCCAGGATGGGGAAACCATGCATGCCAGGAAGGGGAAAACATAGATGCCAGGATGGAGGAAACATGCATGCCAGGATGGGGAAAACATGCATGCCAGGATGGAGGAAGCATACATGCCAGGATGGGGAACAATGCATGCCAGCATGGGGAAACATGCATGGCAGGATGGGGAAAATATACATGCCAGGATGGGGAAAATATACATGCCAGGATGGGAAAACATGCATGCCAGCATGGGGAAAAAATACATGCCAAGATGGAGGAAACATGCATGCCAGGATGGGGAAAACATACATATCAGGATGGAGGAAACATACAAGCCAGGATGGGGAAAACATGCATGCCAGGATGGAGGAAACATGCATAGCAGGATGGGGAAAATATACATGCCAGGATAGAGGAAACATGCATGCCAGGATGGGGAAAACATACATGCCAGGATGGAGGAAACATGCCACGATAGGGTACATTTACCAGGAAGGGGAACATGTTAAGATGGGGAAAACTGATATGTCAGTGTGATGCCTTAGTTTGGTACGAGTTCGTAGACACCAAACATGTATAGGTTTACTTTTATCTAAGGGGTTAAAAAAATTCAGAAGTTTGTCCAAAAAAGTGGCGCACTTTTATGCGCCATTTTCTGAAACCCATAGCGTTCTCATTTTTCAGGATATGGGGATTCAGTGATGGCTTATTTTTTTCGTCTTGAGATGACGTTTTTAATGGTACCTTTTTTGTGCAGATGCTATGTTTTGATCGCAGGTTATTGCATTTTGCACAAAATTTGCAGCGACCAAAAAAACCTTAATTTTGGCATTTAGAATTATTTGCTGCTACGCCGCTTACCGATCAAGTTAATTGACTTCATATTTTGATAAGACATTTCTGAAAGCGGCAATACCAAATGTGTGAATATTTTTTTTTAACCCTTTCATTTTTAATAGAGCGAATGGGGGGGTGATTTGAACGTCTATTTTTTTTTTCATTTTTAAAAACTTTTGTATTTTACTTTTTGTCCTATTTTACTAGTCCCCCTAGGGGGCTAAAATGTGGCGCCCCTGACCCGGTCAGGCGCCACTGAGTACTGCACCCATGCTGGGACAGTACTTCCAGGTAATCCTAAGGGCCAGAATGAGGTGTGTACGCACAGACACATAGCAACCAGGTCTCCCACACCTTTAGAGGGGACCCTTGGGTAGTCTCCAGAGAGGGCTAGCTTTCAAATCTTTTCAAGGGGTGTAGTGGAGGGGCTAGAAGCTACAGTGCAGAGGTTGTCAGAAAAGGAGTGGAGCGAGCCAGTCTGGTAGTGGTGAGTGGCAGTCGCTAGGGGATACGCGTGCAGCCACTAGTCAGACCCTGCACGAGGGTAGTAACCGTTGGCGGGGGAGAACGGTCACTTGGTAGTTAGAGTACGGAGCTCCTGGTGACTAGGCACGTACGGGGAACAGGTCCCTAGAGCAGACTCCAGTTTAACTATCTGCTAAACCTGTCGGTGAGGGGAACTACAAGTACCTCACCAACTTCTCAGAGTCCGAGCCTCAGCAGCAACGCAGGGACCCATAAGGAGACAGAGCCTGAAGTCATCTCTCTTGGTCTACGCTGCCGGCAAACAGGCCAAACACAGGGGAGAAAAGGCAGTTGCGACTCCCTGGATAGATCCTCATTGTACTTCAAGTCAGCTGTTAACCGAATAAAGAAGTGCTAGGAAGGCGAGCTAACAGGTTACCCTCAGACTGGCCTGAAGGAACCCTGGTCTTACCTGGTTAATTGCAGCAACGCCCAGGTCAGCTCACAACAACACCTAAGTGAGTAAAAAGCAGTTGAAAGACTTTTTGGACTGAGCCTGAATTATTCCGGGACCCGCTACCCTGCTCACCCGAGCTCCTGGGGCCTGCCTCACTCACAGGAGGCAACACCATCTGGCTGCAGACCCTATCAGCCCCAGACGCTCCTAAAACCTGCAGCGGCGGTCATTCACATCACTGACCGCAAGCCATGAGTGGCGTCACGACATATAACAAAACGGACATTACCTGTTTGCCATGTTAAACAAGCCCTGTGGCGTCCCCGAATAGGATCAGCACCCCTGGGGTGTCTCATCTTCTTTTTGGCGCCACGAACAGGATTGTGGACTAGACCCCTTCAGACAGGTGACAGTGTGCCTTGGCGGTCCAATTGAAAAATTTGAATCGCCGCCATTTCGCCACCGCTGAAAATGCATCGTCAAAAAGCTGCAGCCCGCGTAGATGAAGTAACCGCCCATGGAGAGGAGTGACCGTCCCTGAATCCTGAGGGTGCTCTGACCTCACGAGAGGAAGAGGTGACCTGCAGAGGAAACGGAATTCTGAGGGAAGATGGACACCGTGAGTACTACTGTCCCCAGCCAGGATGCCGCTACCCAAGCGAAGCCTGGCCCCAGCGCGGCGAGCACAGCTGCTCGCCAGCCGAAATCTCCCCAATCATGCCGATCTCCTTACCGTACGTCCCAGGGGCGATCTGGCTGCCCCAATACGCTGGCAAGGCGGACACCCTGACCGGATTTAAAAAGAATATCGGCACCCTGCTGGACATGTACACAATGACCGGCAAGCAGAGGGCCTCAGTGGTGCTGGGGCAACTGACTGGAGCAGCAGAACTAGAGGCTGAGGCCTGGACCAGTGCTGACTGGGACTTTGTAGACACCATTTTTATCAAACTGAAAGCTGCCTTTGAAAACCGCTCAGAGGCAGAGCTGAGAATGGGCTTCTATAACTGCCGCCAAAGGCCCCAAGATAACATTAGAGACTATGCCCTCAGGTTGCAAGCCGCACTGAGGGCTCTCAAGCTTGTGGACCCTGTCAGTGATCAGGAGGGGAACAGGATGGTGACAGAACAGTTCTTGCAGGGCCTGCACTCCTCTGAGGATAGAAAGCAGATGAGGCTGTGGTCCCTGGAACACAGTAATGTGGACTTTGCCATTCTGAAAGACAGGGCCGTGAAAGCACTCAAGCCCCCCATTGACACGGACCCTATCCAACCAGCATGGTCCACCAGCACCCCCACTGCCGGAGCAGAATCTTCCTCGCAGGCCCTGGTAGCAGCAAAAGGACCCATAACCTCAGCCGAAACCATAGATACCCTGTCCTTCCAGGTGCAACAGCTCAGCAAGGACGTCGCCCGGATCTTGAAAGCAATGCAATTCCCACCAGAATTCAAAACCCCTCACAGGATCCTGCTAGCTGACAGCCCAGAAGACGTCCCTTGGATGCGAGGAAGAAAAGGACCCTCATCCCGAGGAAGGAGCAGCGATCGCTATGACTAGTCCAGACAACCCATATGCCGCCGTTGCAAGGAAGCCGGCCACTATGCGAGAGTCTGTCCTTTAAACGGACTAAACCTGGGGCCAAGGGCCGGTCCCCAGGATTAAGAAAATCTGGCCCAGCTGACTGCCGTGACCAATACGTGGGTGGACGACCGGTCCTGTCCATCACCCTGGACGGGATCCCAACCCTAGCATTATTGGACACCGGCTCTCAGGTAACGACAATCCCGTATGTCCTTTATCGCAGGTTTTGGTCGGACGACGATCTCCAATGACCGGACCCTGACCTTACCATCTATGCAGCTAATGGACAACCTATAGACCAGATTGGGGTCAAATAGGTAACCATAAAGGTGGGGAGGCAGGAAATGAAAGGACAAGGACTAATTGTTGTGGATAATGATGTTAAGGAAAGGAACCCACAAATGATTTTAGGCACTAATGTCATTGAGAATTGCCTAGGAGAAGTGTTGTTGTTGCTTCACCAGATTGCTGAGGGTGTTGAGAGCGGACAACGGAGAGCCCTGCAAAAAAGAGATCCGAGTCATCTTGCGGAAGCAACAAGTAAACCAGATTGGCGGTGAAATTGGTTGTTTACGGGTAATAGACCAACCCCATCGTGATACCCCCACGGAGCGAGATGATGATGTGGTGCAGGGCAGCAGTAGGTCTCAGAGGACGGGATTACCAGGCTTTAGTAGAACCCACTCATTCAGAACACTGGCCCACGATCCTGACAGCCAGAGGGGTAGTTGACGTACACAAGGGAAGGGTACCCGTACGAGTGCTGAACTGTGGGGAGGAGGAAGCTGGACTGCCAAGATACGCTACCATTGCCAAACTGTTTACCTGCCCAAACAACGCTATACAGCCCGTAGGCCCCCTGACGCAAGCTGACTCAAAAGAGGACGAGGCCTCCCAAGAACAATTAGAGGACTAGTGTCAAAAACTCCTTGTGGGGACTGACTCTACCCCCACCTGTCAAAAACAAGATGTTCACCGGGTGCAACATCACATATCCACAGGCAGACATCCACCCATTAAGGAAAGACATAGGCCTATACCACCAGCCCATTACCAGTGCGCAAAAGACTTGCTGAAGGACATGAAAGAGGCAGGAGTCATTAGGGACAGTTGCAGTGCTTGGGCAGCTCCCCTAGTCCTGGTAAAGAAGAAGGATGTCACAATGAGGATGTGTGTAGACTATAGACGGATAAATCAGATAACACACAAGGATGTCTACCCCTTGCCACGGATAGAGGAATCCCTCGCTGCCTTAAAGGCCTCTAACTACTTTTCTACCTTAGATCTCAATAGTGGCTACTGGCAAGTCTCTGTATCAGAAGAAGATCGGGAGAAGATGGCCTTCACCACCCCCATGGGCCTCTGTGAGTTCAACAGCATGCGATTTGGACTTTGTAACGCTCCCGGGACCTTTCAGAGGCTGATGGAGTGCTGCCTGGGACACTTCAACTTTGAGACCGTCCTGCTCTACCTGGATTCATTGTGTACTCCAAGACCTATGAGGACCACTTGAAACACCTGGCTGGAGTCTTTGAAGCACTATCCCGATATGGGATGAAGCTGAAGCCATCCAAGTGCCATTTACTAAAGCCAAAGGTTCAATACCTAGGTCGTGTGGTCAGTGCAGAAGGAGTAGCACCGGACCCAGAGAAGGTCACAGTCATCCAGAGCTGGCCCAGACCCACCACCGTCCGGGAGGTACGTCAGTTCCTTGACCTGGTGGGCTACTACAGGAGGTTCATCAAGGGCTATAGGAAGATGGCAGCGCCTTTGCAAGAGCTCCTGGTAGGCCAAGCAAAGAAGGGGAATGCCTCCGGCCCACCACTCAACTGGGGAGAAGCAGAAGAACACTCCTTCAGACAAATGAAAGGGGCCCTGACTGGTGAAGAGATTCTAGCCTACCTTGATTATAATCTACCATTTGTGCTGTACACTGATGCCAGTAATGTGGGACTGGGAGCAGTGCTTTCACAGGTTCAGAAAGGCAAGGAACGTGCAATCGCTTACGCCAGCAGGAAGCTTCAGCCTACTGAAAGAAACCCAGAAAACTATAGCTCATTTAACTTAGAGTTACTGGCCATGGTCTGGGCTATCACAGAGAGATTCAAGCACTACATGGCAGCCACCAAATTCACCGTCTTCACGGACAACAACCCCCTGACCCACTTGGATACGGCTAAATTGGGTGCCATGGAGCAACGTTGGGTAGCCCGGCTAGCAAACTATGATTTCACTGTCAAGTACCGGGCCGGTCGCAAGAATGGCAACGAGGGTGCTCTGTCAAGAATGCCTCACCTAGCAGACGAGGGTGAAGATGTGGATGACATTGAAGAGATCGACCTGCCAGCGTTCGATCGCCGTGGAGCCAACCAGTGCCAGCAGTCACACACCAGCCACCAAGAAACGATCCTGAATCCGCTACCTCACTACAACTGGGGGGAGACTCAGGAGAATGATCCAGTGGTTGGCTTGGTAAAGAAGCTGATCACCCAACCTGGCACCAGCCTTAATTCAGAAGCCCTGCCTGAGGCACAGCACCTGTGGAGAGACAGGGGTCGATTGTTTATCCACCAAGACAAACTCTACAGGAGCATCACCAACACGAAGACACATGAGAAGGTGTGGCAGGTGATTATGCCACAGAAGGATGCTTGGATGGTGCTAGAAGCCTATCCCAATGGCGCAGGCCACTTTGGTTGGAAGAAGCTGGAGGCACTCCTCAGGGAGAGATTCTACTGGGTGGGTATGACAGCTGCCCTGGAGAAGTGGTGTAGAGACTGCGGCCCCTGCAACCTCAGAAGAAAAGACCATCACAGTCAGAAAGCACCGCTCCAGCCGATCCAAACCAAACAACCCCTGGAATTAGTGGCCCTGGATTATGTAAAGTTGGCACCCAGCAGACAGGGCTACACCTATGCACTCACCATGGCTGATCATTACTCCAGGTTCCCGATGGTAGTACCAGTCAAGGACTTGACAGGCCAGACTGCAGCCGGAGCTTTCCAAGCCCATTTCTGCAGACCACATGGCTACCCAGACCAAGTGCTCACTGACCAGAGCTCGGCCTTTGAAGCTGAGGTGTTCCGAGAGTTTTGTAACCTTTATGACTGCAAGAAGATCCGAACCACACCCTACCATCCTCAGACCAATGGCATGTGCGAGAAGATGAATCACATTGTTCTCGATCTCCTGAAAATTCTACCACTAGAAGAAAGGTGCCAGTTGCCAGAGAAGCTGCCTGACCTGGTGGACATGTATAACAATATCCCCATGAGTTCAACGAACTGCACACCGGCATATTTGATGAGGGCCAGACCTGGAAGACTGCCAGTGGATCTGGAAATGGGAATTGAGACCCTCGAAGACCCTCTACAACAGGAGTGGGCAATTAATTTTCCCACGGGGCCGAATGAGGAATTAGGATGGTTTTAGAGGGCCGGACTAATATAATTAGCTCGGTTCTACATTATATATATATATATATATATATATACATATATACATATATACACGAACACACATATATATACTGTGTGTATACAATATATATACACATACACACACTGTATACATACATACACATACAATCCCCATATACTACATCATTACACACGCCACATACTACACCTGTAATGTACATTCCTATACACTACACCTGTAATAAACTACACCTCTATGTACTATACCACTATATACTACATCACTACACCCCTATATACACCTGTAATATACTACATCACTATATACTACACCTGTAATAAACTGCAGCACTACATCGCTATATACTACACCTGTGATAACCTACATCACTACACCCCTATATACTACACTTGTATTATACTACACCTGTGATAAACTACACCACTACACCCCTATAAACTACACCTGTATTATACCTCACCACTACACCCCTATTTACACCTGTATTATACTACACCACAACAGTACTATATACACCTGTATTATACAGGTGTACAGTCATGGCCAAAAGTTTTGAGAATGACACCAAAATTATTTTTTCACATGATCTGTTGCCCTCTGGTTTTTAATTGTGTTTGTCTGATGTTTACATCACATACAGAAATATATTTGCAATCATATTATGAGTACCAAAAGGTTATATTGACAGTTAGAATGAGTTAATGCAGCAAGTCAATATTTGCAGTGTTGACCCTTCTTCTTCAGGACCTCTGCAATTCTCCCTGGCATGCTCTCAATCAACTTCTGGATCAAATCCTGACTGATAGCTGTCCATTCTTGCATAAGCAATGCTTGCATTTTGCCAGAATTTGTTGGTTTTTGTTTGTCCACCCGTCTCTTGATGATTGCCCACAAGTTCTCAATGGGATTAAGATCTGGGGAGTTTCCAGGCCATGGACCCAAAATCTCTATGTTTTGTTCCATGAGCCATTTAGCGATCACCTTTGCTTTATGGCAAGGTGCTCCATCATGCTGGAAAAGGCATTGTTGGGCGCCAAACTGCTCTTGGACAGTTGGGAGAAGTTGCTCTTGGAGGACATTCTGGTACCATTCTTTATTCATGGCTGTGTTTTTAGGCAAGACTGTGAGTGAGCCGATTCCCTTGGCTGAGAAGCAACCCCACACATGAATCGTTTCAGGATGCTTAACAGTTGGCATGAGATAAGACTGGTGGTAGCGCTCACCTCTTCTTCTCCTAATAAGCTGTTTTCCAGATGTCCCAAACAATCGAAAAGGGGATTCATCTGAGGAAATGACTTTACCCCAGTCCTCAGCAGTCCACTCCCTGTACCTTTTGCAGAATATTAGTCGGTCCCTGATGTTTTTTTCTTTAGAGAAGTGGCTTCTTTGCTGCCCTCCTTGAAACCAAGCCTTGCTCAAAGAGTCTCCGCCTCACAGTGCGTGCAGAAGCACTCACACCAGCCTGCTGCCATTGCTAAGCTAGCTCGGCACTGCTGGTAGTTTGATCCCGCAGCTGAAACAGTTTTAAGATACGGTCCTGGCATTTGCTGGTCCTTCTTGGGCGCCCTGGAGCCTTTTTGACAACAATGGAAGCTGTCCCCTTGAAGTTCTTGATGATGCGATAGGTTGTTGACTGAGGTGCAATCTTTGTAGCTGCGATACTCTTCCCTGTTAGGCCATTTTTGTGCAGAGCAATGATGGCTGCACGTGTTTCTTTAGAGATAACCATGGTTAACTGAAGAGAAACAATGATAGCAAGCACCAGCCTCCTTTTAAAGTGTCCAGTGGTGTCATTCTTACTTAATCATGACTGATTGATCGCCAGCCCTGTCCTCATCAACACCCACACCTGTGTTAATGGAACAATCACTAAAACAATGTTAGCTGCTCCTTTTATGGCAGGAATGCTATGATGTTGAAATGTGTTTTGGGGGTTAAAGTTCATTTTCTTAGCCAATATTGACTTTGCAAGTAATTGCTGTTAAGCTGATCACTCTTTATGACATTCTGGAGTATATGCAAATTGCCATTAGAAAAACTTAAGCAGTAGACTTTGTAAAAATTAATATTTGTAGCATTCTCAAAACCTTTGGCCATGACTGTATATAGGGGTGTAGTATAATACAGGTGTATATAGGGGTGTAGTATAATACAGGTGTATATAGGGGTGTAGTATAATACCGGTGTATATAGGGGTGTAGTATATTACTGGTGTATATAGGGGTGTAGTATATTACAGGTGTATATAGGGGTGTAGTATATTACAGGTGTATATAGGGGTGTAGTATAATACAGGTGTATATAGCGGTGTAGTATAATACAGGTGTATATAGGGGTGTAGTATTATACTACACCCCTATATACACCTGTATTATACTACACCACTACACCCCTGTAAAACTACACCACTATATACTACACCACTACACCCCCCATATACCACACCTGTAAAACTACATTCCCATATACTACACCACTACACCCCAAATATTTGTCAACAGTTACCCCCCTCCCTCCCCCCCGCTGGCCCGCCCCCATTGTCCCCGCAGGATACTAGTAACCACTCACCTGTCTCTTCTTATTGTCCCCTCCTCAGGCACCTCCGTACGAGCCCCCCGCTGAGCGGTTTCTCTTTTACATGCCCAGGCTGCGACGCTGCTTCTCTCCGTACGGGCGCCGACTGCTGCAGCTTCTTCTCCTGCCGGGCGGGAACTTTTCAAATGACACACGCGCGCCGTACTGACGATATCAGGGCGCGCGTGTGTCACAGAGATAAGTGTTGGTCAGGGAACAGAGGAAAGATCTGTCCTCTGTTCTCTGCCCGGCACGCAGCGTGTGATGAGGGCAATCTGACCACGGGCCTCCTGGAGCCTGGAGCTCTGGACAACAGGTCAGATTACTCTCATCAGAGACCGGCCAGCAAGGACGCCCTGAACCAGGCGGGCCGGTCACAGAGAGTAGGTGGGCCGGATGTGTTCCGCGGGCCGCCCCTTGCCCAGGTCTGCTCTACAAGGTGCCGACTGGGATTCCACCCGCCAAACTCAGTACAAGAGAGTACAAGAGTGTGTGGAGCGAAGCCTGACCCAGCAGCAGGAGAGACAAGAAAAAGGCTACAATCAAAATGAACCTGCTGCTCCTTTGATGCCTGGAGAAGTGGTCCTCAAGAGAAAAAGGAGAAATCACAAATTCGACAGCCAATGGGAAGCAGAACCCTACACCGCGTTACCGTCAACACTTAGCCATGAGAAGACATGCCTCATCAGCAAAGATGGAGGAAAGACGACAGCTGTGGTTTCCAGAGACCACCTTAAGAGATGCCCTGAACAGCTAAGAACTCCTGAGGAAGTCCCCAACTCTTCGCCAGTCAAAGAACAGAGGGAGAAGATGATCCACACTGTGCTTGGTGATTTCCCTGCAAGTTGGCCTCAATACAATGGAGCCGTTGTAATCCCAGTGATCACCTTCCCTCAACCCAGAGAAGTTAGAGGTCCAGAAGAACCTGTTCAGAGCCGGGTGTAGTCGAACCAGAAGACCATACACAAGTATCAGCACCCAGTACATCCAACATTCATATTGGGACACATACACCGGGTAGGAGGGCACAACCTCAGACAGATGACAGCATAGTACTGCGTAGGTCAAACCGCATAAACCTTGGTCAGCTCCCATTACGGTGTAGAAAAAGTATAGTTTAGTCAATATAGTCAATTTAGTCAAAAGAAAAAGTTTTAGTTTAAAAATGTTTTTATAAAAGTTACAGTAACGTTTAAGAAAATGTGCCCGCAAGGACTTTTGCGTGAATTCTTTAAATATTTTTAGCACCAGGTTATGTGCACTTTATATGGACCATAGGTTATGAACTGGCTATAACCACAGACTCTCGCAGTGTACATAGTTACCTCAGTGGTATCAACCCCAGTGTCTGCCTGTTGAGGGGCATGGCTCTGCACCACAAAGGGGGCACGCCTGTTTACGGGGCCTGCTCTCCAACACCAGGATGAAGCTGGTAGTCCTGTTTATGGGGCCTACCCTATGCCACCATGAAAAAGAGGACTGTCGCCAGAATGGTTTACGGCGGACCAGGCCGAAACCAGGTCACCAAAAGGACTGGTGATAACTCTTGGGTTAAAAACACGTGGGTGGTGGTGGTAAGGAACCTGGTATGCTTACATGTAAATATCTCCCCTGTGTGGGAAAAACGTATATTTTTCTTGTCTTTGCAGCCCGAGGACGGGCTGGTGATAGCCAAGGGAGAATGTGGCGCCCCTGATCCGGTCAGGCGCCACTGAGTACTGCACCCATGCTGGGACAGTACTTCCAGGTAATCCTAAGGGCCAAAATGAGGTGTGTACGCACAGACACATAGCAACCAGGTCTCCCACACCTTTAGAGGGGACCCTTGGGTAGTCTCCAGAGAGGGCTAGCTTTCAAATCTTTTCAAGGGGAGTAGTGGAGGGGCTGTGAGCTAAAGTGCAGAGGTTGTCAGGAAAGGAGTGGAGTGAGCCAGTCTGGTAATGGTGAGCGTCAGTTGCTAGGGGATACGCGCGCAGCCACTAGTCAGACCCTGCACGAGGGTAGTAACCGTTGGCGGAGGAGAACGGACACTTGGTAGTTAGAGTACGGAGCTCCTGGTGACTAGGCACGTACGGGGAACAGGTCCCTAGAGCAGACTCCAGTTTAACTATCTGCTAAACCTGTCGGTGAGGGGAACTACAAGTACCTCACCAACTTCTGAGTCTGAGCGTCAGCAGCACTGCAGGGACCCATAAAGAGACAGAGCCTTAAGCCATCTCTCTTGGTCTACGCTGCCGGCAAACGGGCCAAACACAGGGGAGAAAAGGCAGTTGCGACTCCCTGGATAGATCCCCATGGTACTTCAAGTCAGGGGTTATCCGAATAAAGAAGTGCTAGGAAGGCGAGCTAACAGGTTACCCTCAGACTGGCCCGAAGGAACCCTGGTCTTACCTGGTTAATCGCAGCAACGCCCGGGTCAGCTTACAACAACACCTAAGTGAGTAAAAAGCAGTTGAAAGACTTTTTGGACTGAGCCTGAATTATTCCGGGACCCGCTACCCTGCTCACCCGAGCCCCTGGGGCCTGCCTCACTCACAGGAGGCTACACCATCTGGCTGCAGACCCCATCAGCCCCAGATGCTCCTAAAACCTGCAGCGGCGGTCATTCACATCACTGACCGCAAGCCGTGAGTGGCGTCACGACATATAAAAAAACGGACATTACCTGTTTGCCATGTGAAACAAACCCTGTGGCGTCCCCGAATAGGATCAGCACCCCTGGGGCGTCTCATAAGCATCAGTAGTCTAATTGCTTGTTAATTTCAATCATTTTAATCAGAGCTGCACAGCTCAGACCAGGAGAAATGCTGCTCTTCTCTTACAGCCAACTTTAAGAGGAAATGAGTCACGATAGCCACAGGAGTTATCATATGACCCTTTGTCACTATGGCAACCATTGGCTCCCCAAGATCACATCACGGGGCCTCCAATGGCTGCGGGGAAAGGCGCGTTTCCAGCTGTGGCCATTTACATCGCGCTGTCACATTTTAACAGCGCGATCTAAGGGGTTAACAGATGCAAGTAGATCGCGGATCCACCCACACCTTATAGCCGCACATGTCAGCAGTTCAAATCTTCAGTGTAGGAGGAGAAAAAGGGGTTAAACCCACGCAATCCGCCAAATAAGATGTAGAGATGTTGATAGTTTAATCACTCTTTTATTCCATAGGTCTACGCGTTTCAAGGTGCAGGGACCTCTTCCTCAGGACCAGACTTAGGGTTGATTTTCTGGTCCTGAGGAAGAGGTCCCTGCACCTTGAAACGCGTAGACCTATGGAATAAAAGAGTGATTAAACTATCAACATCTCTACATCTTATTTGGCGGATTGCGCGGGTTTAACCCCTTTTTCTCCTCCTACACTGAAGACTTCTGCACGTGGGGCCGCGGCAGCCGCCATTATCCTATGCTATCTACGGTGGTTCTGACCCTTCACAACCATTTTTGGTGAGCGTATTTATCTATATACTAACCTGTACTTATCTGGTAAAACCCTATCAGCGCTTCTGTTTTTTAGCACTATTATCAGCAGTTCAAATCAGCTGACGTGCGGGAGTCACCGTCTGCTCACCGCAGCAGCTGGCGATGATTATACTGATATCAGCCATGACGTACCCAGTACATCCAATGTCGGTAAGAGGTTAAAGGAGTTGTCCAAAATAATACATGTACTGTAAAGAAATTCCCTGGCAAAAGGATCTAATGGGGGTTATATTTTGTAAAAATAACAAAATAAATTATTTACCCCTGCTGTCACCCTCCTGAATCCAGCGCAGGCCGTCCTGTGGTCTGTGCCAGCATTTTGTCACTGTTCTACCAGAGAAAGGACCGCTGCAGCTTGTGATAGGCTGCAGCGTTCAGGTGACTTGAACTGCAGGCATGACAAGCTGCAGCGCTATGTCCCATAGCACGGTGACAATTAAAGCTGGCACAGACCACCGGTCTCCCTGCCCTGGATCCAGAAGGGTGACAGCAGGTGTGAATAATTTATTTTATTTTTAAAGAATCTGGCCTCCAGGTAATGACCTTTTGTCTGGACAATTCCTTTAATAAACTATAAATCCACATCATTCTTGCACCCGACAGCTCTTGTGTTGCATTCCCTAATGCTTCGGTTTACAATGGCTGAAGACATTACAGCCCAGGTGCCCCATGTGACCGCTGCATACAATCACTGGCATTAGACTCGAGCCATATACCACAGACAAGCTGCAAAACACACGGTATCCAGGTTGTGCCATCTGCAGCCAATGTGAATAGAAGCATTGGAGACAGCGCTGAAGTTGCAGCAGACAGAAGGGTTGCAGGACTGTTCTGTGTTATATTCAGTTGGTAAATATAAAACTTATTTATTGTTTAGGTTTGGTGGTTGTGTCCTAAACTAGTATTAAAGTACAATCTGTATGTTTACATCATTTTGTTGCGGCATGGAAGGTGGGTATTTCTTGCACAGGGGCCCTCTGCAGTCCGTGTCTGAACCTATCACAGCATATGGATGAAAGTTGCATTTTTTATTTTTCATCTATTGCATAGAGGACTGGATTGAAGATCTATATCATATAAATACTGTGGAGTACGATATTTTTGATGGATCACATACAAGTGAAACAATCTGTGGGGTTCACTCAGTGACAAGTCAAGAACCCTTTCCATGATTTCAGCCCATAGATTATTCTCAATAGGGCCCAATTCACCTTCTCATTTTGCTTTAGAGTTTACTGGTCGATGTGTTAATATCAAATTTAGTAAATCATTATATAGAGTGGATATCAATCCACCCTCTAGTCTGTGCGATTCTATGGGTAATAGAGTGTTGATAAATACCTTCGCTAAAGGCGAATCTTCCAGCTTGATGCGCATGCTTTAACTGTAAGAATTTATCAAATTCAGTGCGGGGAAGGCCGAATTCTGTCTGCAATTGGGAAAATTCCTTAAGGTGACTGCTCTCTAAAATATGCGTACATCTATCTTTCTTTGTCGCTCCATTGGGAGACCCAGACAATTGGGTGTATAGGCTATGCCTCCGGAGGCCGCACAAAGTATTACACTAAAAGTGTAAAGCCCCTCCCCTTCTGCCTATACACCCCCCGTGCTCCTCAGTTTTTTGCTTTGTGCGAAGGAGGCAGACATGCACGCATAGCTCCACAGATTAGTCAGCAGCAGCTGCTGACTACGTCGGATGGAAGAAAAGAGGGCCCTTAACAGGGCCCCCAGCATGCTCCCTTCTCACCCCACTCTTGTCGGCGGTGTTGTTAAGGTTGAGGTATCCATTGCGGGTACGGAGGCTGGAGCCCACATGCTGTTTTCCTTCCCCATCCCCCTTAGGGCTCTGGGTGAAGTGGGATCCTATCGGTCTCCAGGCACTGAGACCGTGCTCCATCCACAGCTCCTGAGGACCCTGCTGGATAGGAGCCGAGTATCGTTCAGGGACATGGCCCTGCTACTTTGAGGTACTCTGTGTCCCCGTGGGGACTGCGCACAGCAACACTCCAACATTGCTGGGTGTGCTAGTGCACCGGGGACCGCGGCGCTGACCGCGTTTGTGCCATTATACACTGCAGCATCGCTGAGTGTGTTACTGTACGGGGACTACCGCGCTGACCGCCGCTGCCATTGTTATCACTGCGGCGCGGCTGGGACTGTTAGTGCGCCGGGGACTTCCGCGCAGACCGCGCTTATACGGCGGCCGCGCTTATAACTCGAGTCCCCGGCTTTTGGGCCTAGTCTCTTTTTCTTCCCGCCCCCAGCCCTGCCAGTCAGGGGAAGGGCGGGACGCTGTACAGCACGGCAGCACTGAGGGCTGGAGCATGCTTTGCATACTCCACCCCCCTCACTGTGCACAGTGGGGCACCAGTTCCCGCACTTTCTGGGTCACGCCCACGGCTCCCTCCTCTCCTCAGGACGCCGGCAGCCATTCCTGTCAGCTCCTCGGACGCTGCAGAGGGGAGACAAGCTCTGGGGGACCCAGGCAGGGATTCTGGTGGCCACACAACCGCTTTAAGCGGGCGGTAAGCAGCACCTCAGGTGCTGACCCCACTTGGTGCAGAAGTGTAATTATAGTTTATATGTTTACAGGCTATACTTTACACTGTATGGTGCACAGTTGATTTCTGGCTATATACCCTGTTGTGTTGCTCAAAGGAGACAACAGCATGGCGCCCACAAGAAGCAGGGGTGCCAAAACACAGGCTTACTATGCTGCCTGCGCCGCATGTACAACCTCGCTACCGGCAGGTTCCACTGACCCTCATTGTGTGCACTGCTCGGCCCCTGTGGCACTTACTCAGCCGGAGCCTCTGCTAAGGGGGGCCCAGGGGGAACAACCAGCTAACACTGTCCAGGTGACAGGGACGGAGTTTGCAGTTTTTACTGACAGACTTTCTGAGACTATGGCTAAGATTCTAGAAGCTTTGCAGTCCAGACCGGTATCTCAGACCATGGGCACTGTGGAATCACTGCCCCCTGGTTCCCCTCAGTTGGAACAACAATGTTGCCCCGGGGTGTCTCATAGATCCCAGGGTGAGGTCTCTAACACGGACCGCAGCCCCAGACCGCCTAAGCGAGCTCGCTGGGAAATCCCCTCGACCTCATCACATTGTTCAGGGTCTCAGAGGGATGACTCTCTGTATGATGAAGCGGAGGTAGCTGATCAGGATTCTGAGCCTGAGGCCGCTCTCAACCTTGATACTCCTGATGGTGACGCCATAGTGAATGATCTTATCGCGTCCATACATCAAATGTTGGATATTTCTCCCTCGGCTCCTCCAGCGGAGGAGTCAGCCTCTAAGCAGGAGAAATTCCGTTTCAGGTTCCCCAAGCGTACAACGAGTATGTTTCTGGATCACTCCAATTTCAGAGAGGCAGTCCAGAAACACCGAGTTTGTCCAGATAAGCGTTTTTCCAAGCGCCTTAAGGATACACGTTATCCCTTCCCCCCTGACGTGGTCAAGGGCTGGACTCAGTGTCCCAAGGTGGATCCTCCAATCTCCAGACTGGCGGCTAGATCCTTAGTTGCAGTTGAAGACGGGGCTTCGCTCAAGGATGCCACTGACAGGCAGATGGAGCTCTGGTTGAAATCCATCTATGAAGCTATCGGCGCGTCTTTTGCTCCAGCATTCGCAGCCGTATGGGCACTCCAAGCTATCTCAGCGGGTCAAGCGCAAATTGACGCACTCACACGTACGTCTGCGCCGCAAGTGGCGTCCATAACTTCTCAAACGTCGGCATTTGCGTCCTACGCTATTAATGCTGTCCTGGACTCTGCGAGCCGTACGGCGGTTGCAGCCGACAATTCGGTGGCAATACGCAGGGCCTTGTGGCTACGGGAATGGAAGGCAGATTCGGCTTCCAAAAAGTCCTTAACCGGTTTGCCATTTTCTGGCGACCGTTTGTTTGGTGAGAGGCTGGATGAGATCATCAAACAATCCAAGGGAAAGGAAACATCCTTACCCCAGGCCAAACCAAAATTACCCCAACAGAGGAGGGGACAGTCGAGGTTTCGGTCCTTTCGGGGTGCGGGCAGGTCCCAATTCTCCTCGTACAAAAGGCCTCAGAAGGATCAGAGGAACTCCGATTCATGGCGGTCTAAGTCACGCCCTAAAAAGACCGCTGGAGGTGCCGCTACCAAGGCGGCTTCCTCATGACTTACGGCCTCCTCACACCGCATCCTCGGTCGGTGGCAGGCTCTCCCGCTTTTCCGACATTTGGCTGCCACAGGTAAAAGACCGTTGGGTGAGAGACATCCTGTCTCACGGTTACAGGATAGAGTTCAGCTCTCGTCCTCCGACTCGATTTTTCAGAACATCTCCGCCTCCCGAGCGAGCCGATGCTCTTCTGCAGGCGCTGGGCACTCTGAAGGCAGAAGGAGTGGTGGTCTCCGTTCCTCTTCAGCAACAGGGTCACGGTTTTTACTCCAACCTGTTTGTGGTTCCAAAGAAGGACGGGTCTTTCCGTCCTGTCCTGGACCTAAAACTGCTCAACAAACACGTAAAGACCAGGCGGTTCCGGATGGAATCCCTCCGCTCCGTCATCGCCTCAATGTCCCAAGGAGATTTCCTTGCATCGATCGATATCAAAGATGCTTATCTCCACGTACCGATTGCTCCAGAGCATCAGCGCTTCCTGCGCTTCGCCATAGGAGACGAACACCTTCAGTTCGTGGCACTGCCGTTCGGCCTGGCGACAGCCCCACGGGTTTTCACCAAGGTCATGGCTGCAGTAGTGGCGGTCCTCCACTCTCAGGGTCACTCGGTGATCCCTTACTTAGACGATCTGCTGGTCAAGGCTCCCTCTCAAGAGGCATGCCAGCACAGCCTCACCGCTACTCTGGAGACTCTCCAGAGTTTCGGGTGGATCATCAATTTTCCAAAGTCAAATCTGACACCGGCCCAATCGCTGACATATCTTGGCATGGAGTTTCATACCCTCTCAGCGATAGTGAAGCTTCCGCTGAACAAGCAGCGTTCACTACAAACGGGGGTGCAATCTCTCCTTCAGGGTCAGTCACACCCCTTGAGGCGCCTCATGCACTTCCTGGGGAAGATGGTGGCAGCAATGGAGGCAGTCCCTTTCGCGCAGTTTCACCTGCGTCCTCTTCAATGGGACATCCTACGCAAATGGGACAGGAAGCCGACGTCCCTCGACAGGAGCGCCTCCCTCTCTCAGGCAACCAAAGCTTCCCTTCGGTGGTGGCTTCATCCCACTTCATTATCGAAGGGGAAATCCTTCCTACCCCCATCCTGGGCGGTGGTCACGACGGACGCGAGTCTGTCAGGGTGGGGAGCGGTCTTTCTCCACCACAGGGCTCAGGGGACTTGGACTCAGACAGAGTCTTCCCTTCAGATCAATGTTCTGGAGATAAGGGCAGTGTATCTGGCCCTAAAAGCGTTCCAGCAGTGGCTGGAAGGCAAGCAGATCCGAATTCAGTCGGACAACTCCACAGCGGTGGCTTACATCAACCACCAAGGAGGAACACGCAGTCGGCAAGCCTTCCAGGAAGTCCGGCGGATTTTGATGTGGGTGGAAGCCACGGCCTCCACCATCTCCGCAGTTCACATCCCGGGCGTGGAAAACTGGGAAGCGGATTTTCTCAGTCGCCAGGGCATGGACGCAGGGGAATGGTCCCTTCACCCGGACGTGTTTCAGGAGATGTTGCCGCTGGGGGATGCCGGACGTCGACCTAATGGCGTCCCGGCACAGCAACAAGGTCACGGCATTCATGGCACGTTCTCACGATCACAGAGCTCTGGCGGCAGACGCCTTAGTTCAGGATTGGTCGCAGTTTCAACTCCCTTATGTGTTTCCTCCGCTGGCACTGTTGCCCAGAGTGTTACGCAAGATCAGGGCCGACTGCCGCCGCGCCATCCTCGTCGCTCCAGACTGGCCGAGGAGGTCGTGGTACCCGGATCTGTGGCATCTCACGGTCGGCCAACCGTGGGCACTACCAGACCGACCAGACTTGCTGTCTCAAGGGCCGTTTTTCCATCTGAATTCTGCGGCCCTCAACCTGACTGTGTGGCCATTGAGTCCTGGATCTTAGCGTCTTCAGGATTATCTCAAGAGGTCATTGCCACTATGAGACAGGCCAGGAAACCAACGTCCGCCAAGATCTACCACAGGACGTGGAAAATATTCCTGTCGTGGTGCTCTGATCAGGGTTTTTCTCCCTGGCCATTTGCCTTGCCCACTTTTCTGTCCTTTCTTCAGTCCGGATTGGAAAAGGGTTTGTCGCTTGGCTCCCTTAAGGGACAAGTCTCTGCGCTCTCTGTGTTTTTTCAGAAGCGCTTGGCCAGACTTCCACAGGTACGCACGTTCCTGCAGGGGGTTTGTCACATCGTCCCTCCTTACAAACGTCCGTTGGAACCCTGGGATCTGAACAGGGTGCTGATGGTTCTTCAGAAACCACCGTTCGAGCCAATGAGGGATATTTCTCTCGCACGCCTTTCGCAGAAAGTGGTTTTCCTAGTAGCAGTCACTTCACTTCGGAGAGTGTCTGAGCTAGCAGCATTGTCATGCAAAGCCCCTTTCCTGGTGTTTCACCAGGACAAGGTGGTTCTGCGTCCGGTTCCGGAATTTCTCCCTAAGGTGGTATCCCCCTTTCATCTCAATCAGGATATCTCCTTACCCTCTTTTTGCCCTCATCCAATTCACCAATGTGAAAAGGATTTGCACTTGTTAGATCTGGTGAGAGCACTCAGACTCTACATTTCTCGTACGGCGCCCCTGCGCCGCTCGGATGCACTCTTTGTCCTTGTCGCTGGCCAGCGTAAAGGGTCACAGGCTTCCAAATCAACCCTGGCTCGGTGGATCAAGGAACCAATTCTAGAAGCTTACCGTTCAGCTGGGCTTCCGGTTCCCTCAGGGCTGAAGGCCCATTCTACCAGAGCCGTGGGTGCGTCCTGGGCTTTGAGGCACCAGGCTACGGCTCAGCAGGTGTGTCAGGCGGCTACCTGGTCGAGCCTGCACACTTTCACGAAACACTATCAGGTGCATACCTATGCTTCGGCGGATGCCAGCCTAGGTAGGCGAGTCCTTCAGGCGGCGGTTGCCCACCTGTAGGACGGAGCCGTTACGGCTCTATTATGAGGTATTATTTACCCACCCAGGGACTGCTTTTGGACGTCCCAATTGTCTGGGTCTCCCAATGGAGCGACAAAGAAGAAGGGAATTTTGTTTACTTACCGTAAATTCCTTTTCTTCTAGCTCCAATTGGGAGACCCAGCAGCCGCCCCTGTTTTTTTGTGTACACATGTTGTTC
Source organism: Anomaloglossus baeobatrachus (assembly GCF_048569485.1). Lineage (NCBI taxonomy): Eukaryota > Metazoa > Chordata > Amphibia > Anura > Aromobatidae > Anomaloglossus > Anomaloglossus baeobatrachus. Next base: position 544,373,255 of record NC_134357.1, on the reverse strand, counting down.
ATGTTGAATGGTTTCAGTTCTCCGATATTCCTTCGGATTGAATTTACTTTAAACCAGTTTATAATTTTTTCCTCCTTCTTGCTTTTGCACCAAAACTGAGGAGCCCGTGGGAGCACGGGGGGTGTATAGGCAGAAGGGGAGGGGCTTTACACTTTTAGTGTAATACTTTGTGCGGCCTCCGGAGGCATAGCCTATACACCCAATTGTCTGGGTCTCCCAATTGGAGCTAGAAGAAAAGGAATTTACGGTAAGTAAACAAAATTCCCTTCATCCCTCTAGACTTCTAAGTATGAAAGCTCTGTAAGCCATGCAAATGGGTAGCCAACGAGTCTCCCACAATGAAGTGAATTGCGAGGCTTCTTGTATTTCCTTTAGAGACCTTATTTTCCACCATATTTTGTGAATCAAAACCACTGTTGGGAGGCGATCTAGCAAGGACATAACTTTATGAAGCTCAAAAGTTGTATGCAAATCTGTTGTTTTAAAATATTTTTGTAATAGTGGAAATTGAATACCCCTTTCCCCAGGATCATTCCACTCATGAATATGTTGAAGTTGGGCTGCCACAAAGTATACTCAGGGGTATGGACCACCAATCCTCCTGCCCTCTTATGCAGAGTTTCCAGTCTAATTCTTGAGGCTTTTTTCCCCCAGAGTTACATAGTGAGCTATTTTCATTGTTAATATTTAAATTGAGATACCACTTGCAGACTCAAAACTGATAGATTTTCACTAATGTCTACCGGAAGTAAAACCACTTGTGCCAATTAAAGCCCAGGCCTGAGCATGCCCCGAATTTTTCAATGATGTCCACTGCTATTTTCAAGCTAGTAGAGGCGTCAGCTAAAAACACAAGCGTATCGTCAGCATACAGGGCCACCTTCTCCTCTACATTACCTCTGAGGAAACCTATTATGCCAGAGTGAGTCCTAATAATCTCTGCAAGGGGTTCAATTGCTAACGCAACGAGTAGGGGAGACAGAGGACAGCCCTGTCTTGTACCTTATTTTAATGTAAAGCCCGGAGAGAGCCGCCCATTCACTCTTATCCTAGCTGCCGGGTTACCATGCAGCAACTTAACCCATGATATAAAAGAGGGACCTAGACCAACCTTTTCCATTACTGCCCACAAGAACTCCCACTCAGTTGAGTTAAAAGCTTTATCCACATCGAGCGAACATATGACCCTGTCACCGGGGTTATCTGCTGGTAATTGGACGTTGAGGTACAATCTGCGAATATTGATCACTGTGCATCTAGCTGGCATGAATCCTGTTTGGTTGTCATGTATTATATTAGATAATATGTTAATTGATCTAGTCGCCAAGGCCTTATCCAAAATCGTAATGTTGGTGGAAGCAATGAAATGGGCCTATATGAATCATGGAGGAGGGGTCATTACCCAGCTTAATTATAACTACTATTACTGCTTCCTGCATAGATTTGGTTAGGAAATCTGTTGCTTTTTGAAAAGTATTTTGTAATTGTGGCAGCAACATGTCCAAAATTTTTTTTGTAGATCTCAGTCAGTAATCCGTTTAGTCCTAGTGTTTTGTTATAGGCCATAAAAGCTACCGCAATCTGTATCTCTTCCAATTGTAATGATGTATTAAGGTAGGCCCCGTTTGTCTCAGAAAACGTGGGGAGGCTAATATTATCAATATATGTGGATATTTGTTCTCTTGAGCAAGAATGTCTGGAACCAGGGATTGGAGAAGCTAACCAGGGATTGGAGAAGCAGGAAGCTCATTTGCATATTTCCAGTGAATTCTGGGAAGAGGAGAAGAGTCGCCGTAAGCTGATCGATTGCTGGGACTTGCCGGGTCTTGCTGTTTGAGGACATCGCAAAACCAGGGATTGGAGAAGCAGGAAGCTCATTTGCATATTTCCAGTGAATTCTGGGAAGAGGAGAAGAGTCGCCGTAAGCTGATCGATTGTTGGGACTTGCCGGGTCTCGCTGTTTGAGGACATCGCAAAACCAGGGATTGGAGAAGCAGGAAGCTCATTTGCATATTTCCAGTGAATTCTGGGAAGAGGAGAAGAGTCGCCGTAAGCTGATCGATTGCTGGGACTTGCCGGGTCTCGCTGTTTGAGGACATCGCAAAACCGCGCGCCTGACAGCGCGCGACTTTCGCCTGTCATACGCTACATCAGCAATATGGAAGAGAAGAAAATCCACATGGTCACCTGCAACACATGCTACATGTTTACGGATCTAACGCACACAAAAAATCCAACTTCACCTGTCAAAAGTGCAAACTTGTTGCCCTCTTAGAGGAAAAGGTGCAGGGACTGGAAGAAAGAATAAGACACTTAAAAGCACTCAGGAGCAACAAGCAGTGCGTCCAGAAAGAAAAGAAGAGTGGTAGTTATGGGCGACTCACTACTAAGAGGCACAGAGGCAACTATCTGCAGGCCGGACATAACCGCACAAGAAGTATGCTGCCTCCCGGGAGCAAAAATCAAGGATGTGGCCAACAGGATACCAACTATCCTCGGATCCAAGAACGAATATCCGTTCCTATTGATACATGTAGGAACAAACGACACGGCAAGAAATGATCTACCAACTATTTGTGAAGACTTTGAAATTCTGGGGAAGAAAATAAAGGAACGGAACGTACAGGTTGTTTTCTCATCAATCCTCCCAGTCAATGGCCATGGAGTCAGAAGATGGAATAGGATATTAGATTTGAACAACTGGCTACGACGATGTGGTGCCGGCAGCAAGGATTTGGATTCTTGGACCATGGAGTGAATTACCTCTACGAAGGACTTCTCGCAAGAGACGGGATACACCTCACAAAACCTGGGAAACACACGTTCGCCAGAAGGCTTGCCACACTCAGGAGGGCTTTAAACTAGAAGAAGAGGGGATGGGAGAAAAAACAGCAGACAAGAACATGCAGCAGAAGGACAAACTAATCAAGAATACTAGATGCCGTAAAGAGGACCCAAGACAGGGTACTAAGAAGGAAGCTAAGAAAAGGGGAGCAAAACTTCTTTCCTGCATGCTGACCAATGCAAGAAGCCTGACCAATAAGATGGAAGAACTGGAGCTGGTAATGTATGAGGAAAAATACGACATAGTAGGAATAACTGAGACATGGTTAGATGACAGTTATGACTGGGCGGCTAACCTGCAAGGATATGAATTGTTTAGGAGGGATCGTAAAAAAAGGAAAGGGGGTGGAGTCTGTCTATATATATAAAGTCCAGTTTAAAGCCCAGACTAAGAGAAGATATTCAAGAGGGAAATGAAGAGGTGGAGTCTCTATGGGTGGAGATACAAGGAGGGAAAACTAATAAAATCCTCATAGGGGTTTGTTATAAGCCACCAAATATAACAGAAACCACTGAAAATGTATTATTGAAACAAATAGACAAAGCAGCAAATCACAATGAGGTGATTATTATGGGGGACTTCAACTACCCCGATATAGAATGGGAAACTGAGACCTGCATATCTCAGAAAGGAAACCGGCTTCTGTCAGTAACTAAGGATAATTATCTGTCCCAACTTGTGCCGGGCCCAACTAGAGGGGCAGCCCTTCTCGACTTAATTTTAAGCAACAGGCCAGATAGAATAACAGACGTACGAGTGGACGGGCACCTCGGGAATAGTGACCACAATATAATACAATTCCACTTGTCCTTCAGTAAGGTGCCTTGGAGGGGGGTTACAAAAACGCTGAATTTCAGGAAAGCAAAGTTTGATCAGCTTAGAGAAGACCTTCGCCAAATTGATTGGGACAATGACCTCAAAAATGGGAGCACAGAAAATAAGTGGGAAATTTTTAAATCGGTATTAAACATCCACTGCGAGCGAGCCATACCATACGGAAATAAAAGGGCTAGGAACAGGAGAAAACCAATGTGGCTAAATAAGGATGTAAAAGGGGCAATGAATAATAAGAAAAAGGCATTTAAAAAGCTAAAACAAGAAGGCAGCGAAGAAGCATTAAAAATATATAGAGAAAAAAATAAAATGTGTAAAAAAACAAATACATTTAGCAAAAGTAGAAACTGAGAGACTCATTGCTAAGGAAGGCAAAACAAATCCCAAACTATTCTTTAATTATATAAACAGAAAAAAAGATTAAAATTGATGGTGTTGGCCCTTTAAAGAATAATGAGGGTAAAATCATAGAAAGCGATGTGGCAAAAGCAAATGTTTTAAATACTTTTTTCTCAACTGTGTTCACACAGGAAAAGCATATGCCACGGGAAATGCAGAGTGATCATGTAAACGCTTCATTAAGTATGACCTGCCTAACCCAGGAAGAAGTGCAGAACCGACTTAGTAACATTAAAATTGACAAATCACCAGGCCCTGATGGCATTCACCCTCGGGTATTAAGGGAGTTAAGTAATGTGATAGACAGGCCTCTATTCCTTATATTTAAAGACTCTATAGAAACTTGGTCTGTTCCACTGGATTGGCGGCTAGCAAATGTGGTACCAATATTCAAAAAAGGGTGTAAAAGGGAACCTGGAAACTATAGGCCGGTAAGCTTAACATCTGTTGTGGGTAAAATGTTTGAAGGGTTTTTAAGGGATACTATTATGGAATGTCTCAATGTTAATAATTGTTTAACTCCATATCAACATGGATTTATGAAGGATCGCTCCTGTCAAACTAACCTGATCAGCTTCTATGAGGATGTAAGCTCTCACATGGACCGAGGAGAATCATTGGATGTCATTTATCTCGACTTCGGTAAAGCATTTGACACTGTCCCACATAAAAGACTGCTAAGTAAAATGAGAAAGCTTGGGCTCGGGGAAAATGTGTATAGATGGGTAGGTAGCTGGCTTAGTGGTAGAAAACAAAGAGTGGTTATTAATGGCGCATACTCAGATTGGGCCAGGGTTACTAGTGGGGTGCCACAGGGGTCTGTATTGGGCCCCCTACTATTTAATATATTTATTAATGATCTGGTGGATGGTTTACAGAGTAAAATATCAGTATTTGCAGATGATACAAAACTATGTAAGGTAGTTAACACAAAGGAGGACAGTTTGCAACTACAGATGGATTTGAGTAAATTGGAGAATTGGGCTGAAAAATGGCAAATGAGGTTTAACACAGATAAGTGTAAGGTTATGCACATGGGAAGGAGAAACAGATGCTACGATTACTTACTAAATAGGAAAACGCTGGGGAAATCAGACATGGAAAAAGACTTAGGCATCTTAGTCAATAGGAATCTAAATTGGAGTGCCCAGTGTCAGGCAGCAGCCACCAAAGCAAATAGGGTGATGGGATGCATTAGAAGAGGTCTGGGGGCACGAGATGAAAACATTATTCTCCCTTTGCACAAATCACTCGTCAGACCACACTTGGAGTATTGTGTGCAATTTTGGGCACCGGTGCTCAAGAAAGACATTACTGAACTTGAAAGGGTTCAGAGGCGGGCTACTAAAATAATAAATGGAGTGGGTGCATTACAATACACGGAAAGGTTATCAAAATTAGGTCTATTTACTCTAGAAAAGAGAAGACTTAGGGGAGACCTAATAAATATGTACAAATATATCAGAGGGCCATATAGAGATCTCTCCCATGATCTGTTTGTACCAAGGACTACAGTCAGGGCCAGAAATATTTGGACAGTGACACAAGTTTTGTTATTTTAGCTGTTTACAAAAACATGTTCAGAAATACAATTATATATATAATATGGGCTGAAAGTGCACACTCCCAGCTGCAATATGAGAGTTTTCACATCCAAATCGGAGAAAGGGTTTAGGAATCATAGCTCTGTAATGCATAGCCTCCTCTTTTTCAAGGGACCAAAAGTGATTGGACAAGGGACTCTAAGGGCTGCAATTAACTCTGAAGGCGTCTCCCTCGTTAACCTGTAATCAATGAAGTAGTTAAAAGGTCTGGGGTTGATTACAGGTGTGTGGTTTTGCATTTGGAAGCTGTTGCTGTGACCAGACAACATGCGGTCTAAAGAACTCTCAATTGAGGTGAAGCAGAACATCCTGAGGTTGAAAAAAAAGAAAAAATCCATCAGAGAGATAGCAGACATGCTTGGAGTAGCAAAATCAACAGTCGGGTACATTCTGAGAAAAAAGGAATTGACTGGTGAGCTTGGGAACTCAAAAAAGCCTGGGCGTCCACGGATGACAACAGTGGTGGATGATCGCCGCATACTTTCTTTGGTGAAGAAGAACCCGTTCACAACATCAACTGAAGTCCAGAACACTCTCAGTGAAGTAGGTGTATCTGTTTCTAAGTCAACAGTAAAGAGAAGACTCCATGAAAGTAAATACAAAGGGTTCACATCTAGATGCAAACCATTCATCAATTCAAAAAATAGACAGGCCAGAGTTAAATTTGCTGAAAAACACCTCATGAAGCCAGCTCAGTTCTGGAAAAGTATTCTATGGACAGATGAGACAAAGATCAACCTGTACCAGAATGATGGGAAGAAAAAAGTTTGGAGAAGAAAGGGAACGGCACATGATCCAAGGCACACCACATCCTCTGTAAAACATGGTGGAGGCAACGTGATGGCATGGGCATGCATGGCTTTCAATGGCACTGGGTCACTTGTGTTTATTGATGACATAACAGCAGACAAGAGTAGCCGGATGAATTCTGAAGTGTACCGGGATATACTTTCAGCCCAGATTCAGCCAAATGCCGCAAAGTTGATCCGACGGCGCTTCATATTACAGATGGACAATGACCCCAAGCATACAGCCAAAGCTACCCAGGAGTTCATGAGTGCAAAAAAGTGGAACATTCTGCAATGGCCAAGTCAATCACCAGATCTTAACCCAATTGAGCATGCATTTCACTTGCTCAAATCCAGACTTAAGACAGAGAGACCCACAAACAAGCAAGACCTGAAAGCTGCGGCTGTAAAGGCCTGGCAAAGCATTAAGAAGGAGGAAACCCAGCGTTTGGTGATGTCCATGGGTTCCAGACTTAAGGCAGTGATTGCCTCCAAAGGATTTCGCAACAAAATATTAAAAATAAAAATATTTTGTTTGGGTTTGGTTTATTTGTCCAATTACTTTTGACCTCCTAAAATGTGGAGTGTTTGTAAAGAAATGTGTACAATTCCTACAATTTCTATCAGATATTTTTGTTCAAACCTTCAAATTAAACGTTACAATCTGCACTTGAATTCTGTTGTAGAGGTTTCATTTCAAATCCAATGTGGTGGCATGCAGAGCCCAACTCGTGAAAATTGTGTCACTGTCCAAATATTTCTGGACCTAACTGTATGACAAGAACAAGGGGGCATTCTCTTCGATTGGAGGAAAGAATATTCCTACATCAGCATAGAAGAGGGTTCTTCACGGTAAGAGCAGTGAGGCTCTGGAACTCTTTTCCTGAGGAAGTGGTGATGGCCAACTCACTGAATGAATTTAAGAGAGGAATGGATGCTTTTCTTGATAGCAAAAGTATAGAAGGTTATAAATAGCATAATCTTACAGGTAGATAGAAGAGCAACCTAGATTATTAGAGGAATGGGTGGGCTGCAACACCAAGACAGGTTATTAAACTTGAGGTTATTTAGTTTGGAAAAACAAAGGTTTAGGGGGGATCTAATCACAATGTATAAACATATGAGGGGACAGTACAGAGACCTTTCCAAAGATCTCTTTACACCTAGGCCTGCGACTGGAACACGGGAGCATCCGCTACGTCTCGAGGAAAGAAGGTTTAATCATAACCACAGACAAGGATTCTTTACTGTACGAGCAGTGAGACTATGGAACTCTCTGCCGCATGATGTTGTAATGAGTGATTCACTACTAACATTTAAGCAGAGCCTGGACGCCTTTCTTGAAAAATATAATATTACCAGTGTGAGGTAGCACGGTCGGCTGCGCAGCAGAAGACACGGGATCCAGGCATCAAGGTTCACAGCACACGGTTTTAATGTCCAAACAAAAAGTCCATAACAAAATACATGTGCCTCTCCAGCAGAGGGCTCAGGAAGTTCTGGTCACTTCCCCCACACCCGGCACACCTGCCTTCGTTCCTGTTTCCTTTTAACCCTTCCTTAAGCCTGTAGGGAAACAGCATTAACCCTATAGTGGATTTATTTTCTATCATGGAGTGAGCACAACCTGGGCGAGACATACCGGCCGTCATAGATAACCCCGGTCACAGTCTCACATACCCCCCCCCTCAGTTCAAGCGTGCGGGGTTGAACTCCAGCCATCAAGCACGGGCCGCGGGACAAGGCATCGGCGTTGCCCTGCAACCTACCGGCCCGGTGTTCAACCGTAAACCGGAAGTTCTGCAGAGAAAGGAACCACCGGGTAACCCGGGCATTCCGTTCCTTGGCGGACCTCATCCAGACCAGTGGAGAGTGATCCGTCACCAAGCGAAACTGCCGTCCCAGCAGGTAATAGCGTAGGGACTCCAAGGCCCACTTGATCGCCAGGCACTCCTTCTCCACTACGCTATAATTCCGCTCGGGAGGGGTGAGCTTCCTACTCAAGAAGGTGACGGGGTGTTCCTCCCCCTGAACCACCTGAGACAGCACTGCCCCCAGGCCGACCTCTGAGGCGTCAGTCTGTACAATGAACTCCTTCCGGAAATCAGGGTTGACCAGAACGGGCTGTCCGCACAGGACCCCCTTCAGGGCCCGGAAGGAGTCCTCGGCCTGCGGAGTCCACCGCACCATGACGGACTTCTTGCCTTTGAGAAGGTCCGTCAAGGGGGCTGATAGTCCCGCAAAATCCTTTACAAACCTCCTGTAGTACCCCACGATACCCAGGAAGGCCCTAACCTGCTTCGTGGTCAGGGGTCTAGGCCACTTCTGGATCGCCTCAACCTTGTTAATTTGGGGCTTAATCACTCCTTGGCCTATCACGTAGCCCAAGTAGCGGGCTTCCGTGAGTCCCAATGCACATTTCTTGGGATTGGCTGTCAATCCGGCTGATCGAAGCGCGTCCACCACCGCTTGTACCTGTTCCAAGTGGGTCTGCCAATCGGAGCTGTAAATAATGATGTCATCCAGGTACGCTGATGCATACGCCTGGTGGGGTTCCAGCACTAAGTCCATCAACCTCTGGAACGTGGCCGGAGCGCCATGTAACCCAAAAGGCAAGACAACATAGTGGAAGAGACCCTCCGGCGTAACAAAAGCGGTTTTCTCCTTGGCGGACTCCGTTAGTGGCACCTGCCAGTACCCTTTGGTCAGGTCGAGCGTGGTAAAATATCGCGCCTGTCCCAGCCTATCAATCAGCTCATCCACCCGGGGCATGGGGTAGAGATCGAACTTGGATATTTCGTTCAATCTCCTAAAGTCATTGCAGAACCTTAAGGAGCCATCGGGTTTTGGTATTAGGACAATCGGACTAGCCCATTCACTCCGGGATTTTTCGATGACCCCCAGGCGTAACATTGTCTTTACTTCCTCCGATATGGCTTGTCGTCGAGCCTCCGGTACCCGGTATGACTTCAGGCGTACCTTCAGGTGGGGCTCGGTGACAATATCATGTCGTATCAGACTGGTCCTACCGGGCAGCTCGGAGAAGACATCGGGGTTCTGCTGAACCAACCGTCTGGCCTCTCGCCTCTGTTGCTTGGTGAGGGCTTCTCCAATCCTTACTTCCGGTTCGTCCTCTCCGGAGGTCGCTGGAGCCGGATGTGAACGACCCGAAGAGGAGGGAGGTGGGGAAAAAACAGCCATCAGGCTTTCCCGTTCCTGCCAAGGTTTTAATAGGTTGACATGGTATATTTGTTCAGGTTTCCGCCTACCGGGCTGCAATACTTTATAGTTAACCACCCCTACTCTTTCCTTTATCTCGTAGGGGCCTTGCCACTGAGCCAGGAATTTGCTCTCCGCCGTGGGGATCAATACCAACACCCGATCCCCGGGTTTAAAGGTCCGCACGGTGGCTTGTCTATTGTAGCGGCCGCTTTGCGCGGCCTGAGCCTCCTGTAAGTGCTCCTTCACAATTGGCATGACCGCGCTTATGCGGTTCTGCATACCCAAAATGTGTTCAATCACACTTTTATGGGGGGTGGGCTCTTGTTCCCATGTTTCCTTTGCCAGGTCCAACAATCCCCGGGGATGTCGCCCGTATAACAATTCAAAAGGCGAAAACCCCGTGGATGCCTGTGGCACCTCTCGTATGGCAAACATCAAATAGGGAAGCATCATATCCCAGTCTTTCCCGTCTTTTGAAATCACCCTTCTTAGCATGGTTTTCAGGGTTTTATTGAAACGCTCGACTAAACCGTCCGTTTGCGGATGATACACAGACGTACGCAACTGCTTGATCTGGAGTAGCCGGCATAGCTCTTTGGTCACTTTAGACATGAATGGGGTCCCCTGATCCGTAAGGATCTCCTTGGGCAATCCCACCCGGCAGAACACAGCAAACAACTCCCGAGCTATAAGCTTTGCTGCAGTATGTCTGAGAGGTATCGCCTCGGGATACCGGGTGGCATAGTCAACGATCACTAGGATGTGTTGGTGCCCTCGAGCGGACTTTACGAGGGGCCCCACCAGATCCATCCCTATCCGTTCAAAAGGGACTTCTATAATGGGTAACGGTACCAACGGACTGCGAAAATGGGTCAGGGGTGCAGTAAGCTGACACTCCGGGCAGGTTTCGCAGAACCGTTTTACCTCCCCAAAGACCCCGGGCCAATAGAACCTTTGCAATATTCGCTCCTGCGTTTTCTTGACCCCTAGGTGGCCACTCATCAGGTGTTTATGAGCCAAGTCGAGGACCCGCCGGCAATGCGGCTGGGGCACCACCAACTGTTCTACCCCTACGCCCCGTATTTCATCTACCCGGTAGAGTAAATCCTGCTTAAGAGCGAAATGGGGGTACCTTACCTGGGCACTGGGCAGCTGTGCCACCCCGTCAACTACTGTCACCCGACTCCGGGCATGTATTAACGTAGGGTCCTGGAGTTGGGCTGTCCCAAACGTATCCGGGGACGCCTCCAACTCCGGGATGGGCTCGACCGTCTCAGCCTCTCCTGCCAATACCTCTAGGGGTGACCTATCGGGTTCACACTCTGTCCCTATCATCGTGACCCCTACGGCAGGTGTCCCGGATTCAGGATTGTAGGGCTCAGGTCCCGGACCGACCAATATCTGAGGGGACTTAGGGGGTCCCCTCCATAAAGTCCAAAAATAGGGCAGATCCCTTCCTAGGATCACGTCATAAGGAAGAGTGTTAAGAAGTCCCACCTCATGTTGCACCTGACCGCAAGGTGCTGTGATGGTGACAATCCCCGTGGGATAGTCGTGGCGGTCCCCATGTATGCAAACCACCCCCACAGTGCGTCCTGTGGCCTTTACTTTAGCTCTCAAGGTGGATCGCACAAGGGTCACTAAGCTTCCGGAATCCAACAATCCTGTAACCGGACATCCATTCACCTGTATTTGGCACAAGTGGGGCTCTGTCTCTGGGGAGACCAGGTCAGCGGTACACACCACCTGAGCATACCTTGAACCCCGCCGGGTAACCCCACAATCCATGGGCTCCGTGGTGAGTGGACACTGGGCTTCCATATGTCCCACCCGCTGGCACCGCCAACATCTAATGGGGACGGAAACCCCCTTGACGGGTTGTCGTTTAGGGTACAGAACCTTCCGGACCTCAGGAATGGCGGCCGCGGCCTCAGACGGGACGGTAGGGGACTCCTGTACCGTTGTCAGCGGTGGGTCCTTGGCCCTAGGCTTGGAGGAGCCAGACCGACGGGCGGTACGCAAAGTCTCAGTGTCCCGTATCAAGTCCTGCGTAGCCACATGCCGCTCTACCAGGGACACTAATTGGTCCAGGGTACTCGGGTCACCCTGTCCGACCCACCGTTGAACGGTGACGGGTAAAGTGCGCACAAAACGATCCACTACTACCCTTTCCACCATTTGCGCCGGGCTCAGAGTGTCAGGCTGCAACCACTTTGTTACAAGATGCAACAAGTCATAGGCCTGGGAGCGTACGGGTTTGGCTTCCTCATAGAACCACTGATTTACCCGCTTAGCCCGTACATAGGTATTCACCCCCAACCGAGCCAGTATTTCGGCTTTCAGGGTCACATAGTCAATGGCGTCCTCGGCACAGAGGTCCAGGTACGCTTTTTGGGGTTCCCCCGTCAGATAGGGCGACAATACCTCAGCCCACTGCGGGGTCGGCAGCTTTTCCCGCTCGGCCACCCGCTCAAACACCGCCAGGAACGCTTCCACATCATCACCCGGGGTCATCTTTTGCAACGCTTGTCTCACCGCTTTCCGGACGCTGCCGTCGTCACCCGGTCCCGGGGTTGTTGCTGCCGGTCCGGCACGGATCGACTTGGCCAGGAGAACCATCTGTTCTTGGTGCCTTTTTTCCTGCAATTGCAAGGCTTGCTGCTGACGTGCATTGGCCTGCTCCATCTGTTCTTGGTGCCTTTTGTCCTGCACTTGCAAGGATTGCTGCTGACGTGCATTGGCCTGCTCCATCTGTTCTTGGTGCATTTTGACCTGCACTTGCAAGGATTGCTGCTGACGTGCATTGGCCTGATCCAACTGTTCTTGGAGTTTTTTTTCCTGCACTTGCAAGGATTGGAGCAGGTGTGCATTGGTCTGTTGCTGCTGTACATTAGCCTGAGCCAAATGCTTTAGTATGTCCTCCATGCCGTCGCCGGGTTTGGGCTGTAGTATAGCCGCTCGAATCCAGGACATGCGCAGCTGGGTCACCAGGGATGGATGCTACACCTCACCGGCTGTCATGCCCGCCGATTCTCCACCATATGTGAGGTAGCACGGTCGGCTGCGCAGCAGAAGACACGGGATCCAGGCATCAAGGTTCACAGCACACGGTTTTAATGTCCAAACAAAAAGTCCATAACAAAATACATGTGCCTCTCCAGCAGAGGGCTCAGGAAGTTCTGGTCACTTCCCCCACACCCGGCACACCTGCCCTCGTTCCTGTTTCCTTTTAACCCTTCCTTAAGCCTGTAGGGAAACAGCATTAACCCTATAGTGGATTTATTTTCTATCATGGAGTGAGCACAACCTGGGCGAGACATACCGGCCGTCATAGATAACCCCGGTCACAGTCTCACACCAGTTATGTATATTAGATTTTATGACAGGGTGTTGATCCAGGGAACTAGTCTGATTGCCGTATGTGGAGTCAGGAGGGAATTTTTTTCCCCATTGGAGCTTATTTGACACATTGGGGTTTTTTTGCCTTCCTCTGGATCAACATGTTAGGCTACGGGTTGAACTAGATGGACTTAGAGTCTCCCTTCAACCTTAAAAACTATGAAACTATGGAGCTGTAGTGGTCCTGATGAAACTCGGAAAATATGGACTATTGTGACCCCTTTATCTCTGATGGCTCCCACAAAAGAATTATGCACGCAATTTTGAAATCTGATTTGGCAGCAGACATTCTGTACCTTTCGAGTGCACCACCAAAAAACAGGAATACTAATTCTGAGAGAATATCTAATAATATAAGGTCTTATGTAACAATACAGAAGTGTCTAACAACATCTGAAGGCTCAGTCTTGGTTTCATTGAGCTTAAACGAAACACCGTATATAGCCGACATATAAAACGTAATATACAGTGCCTACAAGTAGTATTCAACCCCCTGCAGATTTAGCAGGTTTGATAAGATGCAAATAAGTTAGAGCCTGCAAACTTCAAACAAGAGCAGGATTTATTAACAGATGCATAAATCTTACAAACCAACAAGTTATGTTGCTCAGTTAAATTTTTTGTTCAAATCAAAGTTTATTAAAATAGAAGAAGATAATCAAACAATTGCACAGCGCGCAGGCTGAGGGTATATATCCAAGCTAGCTGCTAAAAACACAACAGTTCTTTGACTACACCTGCGCCACTGGCGACCAAAAATAACAAGTACAATTCGTATGTGTTTGAAATAGGAAGAACAAGTTGAAAAAAAAGAGATAAAGAAGAGGAGGTGGAAGAAGAATTTAGAGACAGTAAAGACAACAGAAACGTGGGAAAGTAAGATGAAAGGGGAAGGGTACAAAGAGTTCCCACCCGAGTGGACGCGCCCTCCTACATCAAAACCACATTTTCAAGGCTAACCTTCTAGGTACAGAAATAAGAGAATGGAAAATTACCTACATACCTGCCCCCCCGTGAATCCATAGACCCATATCCGGTGAGTCCCTGAACATGATCCACGGGGCCCACGTAGCATCAACTTTGTCCTTGTTGCCGAGTGTCTGACCTATCAAGGTCTCCATCCTGAAGATCTCGTTGCACTCTGCTATGAATTCATCCCGTGATGGGATTCTAGTTTGCTTCCAATATCTTGGAATTAGGTTTCTGGCAGCTGTTAAAAAATGTCTTAATAAACCTTTCCTAAACCCTGAAGCAGAAACATTCCCGAGGGACAGGAGAGCTAACTCTTTTGTGGGCCGGATCTGCCTCAAGGAGAGTTTATTGAGTAACTGGAAAATGCTCTCCCAGAATGATCTCACCGGGGGACATGACCACCAGATATGAGTGAGGGTTCCCCTCTCCTTTTGGCATCTCCAGCACACATCAGAGGCTGATGGAAAGGCAGCATGGATACTCACAGGACACCTATACCACCTAGATAGGATCTTGTAGCACCTCTCCTGTGATATCACATTCAGCGAAGTTTTACCAATAAAGAGAAGGATTTTGGTCCGCTCCTCAGCCGAGAATGACCTCCCCCACTCTCTCTCCCATTTCCCAAAGTACCCAGGCAAGCCGTCCCTCGCACCTCTGCATCTGAGAAACAAGTCATACAAGGTCGAAATGGTATGGCCTGGAGGATCCTTCGCTAGGTAAAGGGCCTCAAAGGGTGTGAGTGCCCTATAGATGTCTACCCTCCTAGCCATAGACACTATAAAACTTTTCAGCTGTTCGAAGAAGAACCACATATCTTGAGATTTGGTGATATCTGAAGAGTAATTATCTAGGGGTGTAATACCTGTGTCTGAGATAAAGTCACGAATAATAGGATGGTCACTCTTCCTTTTATGGAGGAATGTTGATCTATGGAAACCCGCCTGAAAATCTGAATTACTATGGACCGGTGTCAATGGGCCTGGAATGGAGGACAAGTCAAGATATTTATTACCTCGGGACATAAAATTCCGCAATTGCTTTGTGATAAAGGGTACTGTGATAGAGCTGGACCTGGGTGGTGCTCTGGTCCAAATAACTACCTTCGGATCAACATCAGATTGCGCGCTTTCGGCTTCCACCCATCTTTTCGTTTCACCTGAGTTAAATAGATCCAGAACGCACATCCCTAAAGAGGCGTTGCTATACAAAAGGAGATTAGGGAGTCCAGTTCCTCCCATATCCCTTGATCTACTCAATATTTTGTGGGAAATACGTGGGCGTTTATGTGCCCAGACAAATTTGGTTATGCTAGATTTCAGACGTGAGAAAAAAGAGGCCGGCAATACTAAGGGGATGGTTTGGAAGTAATAAAGCAGCTTCGGTAACAGGTCCATTTTGATCGCATTTATCCTCCCAAACCATGAAAGCTGGAGTTTGTTCCAGTTATTGAGGTCTAATTCTAACTTCCTGGAAATGTGGCGGTGATTTGATTTAAAGAGGTCAAGGGGATCTGCCGTCAGTTTAATTCCTAGGTATGTCAATGAATCCACCTGCCATTTGAAGGGGAGAGAGGCTTTGAGCTGAGTCACCAGCATTGGAGGAAGAGATATATTCAGTATTTCGGATTTATGAGTATTTATTTTAAAATTACTCAGAGATCCGAACCTCCGCAATTCAGCCATTATGTTGGGTAGACTAATGAGTGGAGAGGTAACGTACAGGAGCAGATCATCTGCGAATAAAGCTAATTTATGGTCCTGTTTGTGAAATGTAACCCCTTTAATTGATATATTGCTCCTCAATGCCACCGCCAGATGTTCCATGGTCAGAATATATAATAATGGGGAAAGGGGGCACCCTTGTCTTGTTCCATTACATATTGTAAAGGAATCTGAGAGGGAGCCATTTATTTTGATTTGTGCTGTGGGCGAAGAGTAGAGTGCTGTAACTCTGTTCATCATGTGCTCTCCCAACCCTATGTTTTTAAGGACCTGAAACATGAAACCCCAGTGCACCCTGTCAAACGCCTTCTCTGCATCTACCGACAGGATGCACATGGGGATCCTGTGACGTCTTGCGCCGTCAATCAGGGAGATGGTCCTCAGGGTGTTGTCCCTGGCTTCTCTTCTGAGCACGAAACCCACCTGGTCTGGATTTACCAGTCTGGGAAGAAGGTCTCGTAACCTATTTGATATCATTTTAGAATAAAGCTTGATATCTAGATTTATGAGCGAGATCGGTCTATAGTTGCAGCAAAGAGATGCGTCCTTCCCTGGTTTTGGTATAACTGTGATGTGGGCCATCAACGCCTGGGGAGGGAACGCACCCCCTGCAGATATATATCTACAGACCGATAGGAACAGAGGATTTAGAAGTTCTGAAAATTGTTTATAGAAACCCGCTGAGAACCCGTCTGGACCTGGGCTTTTCCCTGACTTCAAATCTGAGACTACCGCATTGACCTCCTCCAGGGAGAAGTCCTCTTCCAGCTCCAGTAAGGTATCATTTGAGATGGCAGGGAGATTATGGGATTTCAGGTAAGCTTTAACATCATCTTGAGTCCCATATGTCGCTATGTGTCCCGATTGTCCCCTAATATCATAAAGCGCCTTGTAGTATGTGCGGAAGCCTGCTAAAATGTCCTGGTTGCTATGCAAATGACCATCACTTCCTGGGTCTTTTATGAAAGGGATGTAAGTATTCATGGAGCGGGGATGGAGGGCCCTTGCAAGAAGCTTCCCACTTCTATTTCCCAGTTGATAAAAGCGGCTTTTGAGACGTTCTCTTAAGCCCCTGGATTTCTGGTCTAATACCTCTAGTAATTTATGTCTGGTTGTAGAGAGTTGTGCGTAGGTTGTAGGAGATGAGTCCCGTTTGTGTTTGCTTTCTAGTGAGGCAATCTGGTTAGATAACTGCGTTATTTCAATGGCTCTTTCTTTTTTCAGGCGGGTACCATGTGAGATCAAAATGCCCCTTAATACACATTTCAGTGATTCCCACTGGATTGCAGGAGAAGTGGTATCACATTCATGATCTCTAATAAAGTTATGAATTGACTGGGTAAGGTCCGCTTTGCATAACTGATCCTGTAATAGGTTTTCATTCAGTCGCCAGGTGAAATTTGATTTGACACGAGGCCCTAACTGAATCGATAAGTAAATGGGAGCGTGGTCTGACCATATTATATTACCTATGGTCGCTTCTACTGTCATGTCTAGGAGGGCATGAGAAATGTGGAAGGAGTCAATTCTGCTATAGACAGAATGGACCGAGGAATAGAAGCTGTAATCTTTGGTGTCCGGATGAAGAATCCTCCATATGTCCACCAATCTCAGACCATGCATGTGCTTTTTGACCCTTTGTATGACTGAGGCCGGATAGGACGACTTACCCGAGGACACATCGAGGGCCGGGTTCATTGGTAGATTAAAATCGCCTCCTAATATCACCGGAGAGGAGTCCGCAAAATCTTCCAGAATTTTCCTCCCGTCTGCACAGAATCTGTCCTGCCCCTGGTTAGGAAAGTACATGTTAGCAATAACAAAGATATTGGTTTTCCAAGAAAGCTTTAAGAAAATATATCTTCCCTTGGGGTCGATACAGGAGTCTAACACCTCTGGTATGAAGGACCTATGAAATGCCACGGAAACCCCCTTAGACTTAGCATCAGGATTCGAGCTATGGTGCCAAATCGGGTAGTAAGCCGAGGAACACTTAGGAATTGCATCTGACCTAAAGTGAGTTTCCTGAAGCATCAAGATGGCCACCCGTTGCTTATGACAGGAATATGCTATCTGTTTTCTTTTTTCAGGGACATTCAAACCTTTAACGTTGAAGGAGCAAAACATGACACTATCCATAATGCAGGTCAGCTGGAAGCATGATGTGGTATCTGGGGGCTGGTCCAGTCAGGTGAAAGGGAAGGATAGAGAAGAAAGAAAGACAGAGAAAAGAAATAGCAAGGTTTAGGTCAAAGGACCTAAAAGGTGGGTAAGGAACCCTAGTATTAAGTGGTGCAAAATTTCCATGGCAATGGATTGCCATTTGCACTAAGGGGGGTTAGAGGAAGCCAAGAACAGCAGCGAGTCCGTTCCTTACCCCCCGCCTCTAATACAATATGATATATCATTATAAAGCGCACTAACTATATGCTCCCGCTAAAACTTTATCATCTAAAGAAAAGTAAACATCATAACAGGCTATTATTCTAGGCATTGACCCCAATCAGCATTCCCGGTAGGTAAGCAAAGTGTTCAGATCAGGGACAAGATTCTAGTAATTGTAAAAAACAAGAAAATCACATGGGTCTCCCGGGCTTATTTCTCAAAAGGCCCAAATCTTCGCCTCTAGACGGTCCAGCCCCACAGGGTCCAGTGAGTAAAGGCTAGGGGAAGACACTCCAAACCAGGTCCACCAGGTGGAGGGTCCAAGTGGATGTATAACTGTTAAAAAATATACTCTTAAATATATTTTTCTTCAAATACGTAAAGCCGCATGAAAGAAAAGACCTCAAAAATGTAAAAAATAAATGTATTTTATCTATTTAAAAATGGTTGCCAAGGTTCAGTTACAGAAAGGAAAAAAATAATATACTTTGATAGCTTATGTAAAAAGAGTTCATTTAGTCCATATTGAACAATGGGAAGTCTTTACCCATCTCTCTTTGGCTCCTGAACGGCAATGCTGGGGATGTCATCTCTTAGCCTGGACAACGTGTCATATCTTGCAGCACTGGAGTCTTCTCACCGCAGGCAGTGTGGAGAGCGCCCAGTAGCCCCCTCCATCGTGTATTATATACCAGCTGCTCAGTCCATATAGGGTGTTTAGTTGAATATAGCTCCATATGACATAAGCTTCTAGAAGCTTCGAGAAGCTTCGGGAAGGATTTAAATATATCCCTCCATGCTCAGCACTCAAGTATATTCAATATGGGCATATTTACCCTTATAAACTTTATTAATAACCTATGCCCTCCAACATAAACAGAACTATGAACGTATATGTCTTACTATGAAATATTTGATAACTAGATGTATTAATTTTAATCATTTTACAATTCCCCCTTGAAGTGGGTGGAGCAACCCCGAAAATTAATTAATACATCATTAAAACAACAAATCTTCTTTCCTTATTTGGCGATAATGGATTAATATCAATAATAATGATGAAGAATAATTAATTTGTAAATTCAATAATATAATAATGTGGATTTATGTTATGACAGGCTGTGACTGATCAATCATATAAAAATGTATATAACTATACTTCGCTAGACCTAAAAAGAAATGCAAAAACCAAATCCGGTCACCATATGATGTCCTCTGAGTTGATGTCTTCTTATCTCCGATGTAATCCGGCATAAACACAGTCTCTTAGAAATAAATCCTTTGATAAACATGAATGGTTACCGATTTAGTACAGTCCCGTATTGCGTTTATCATTGTTAGATCAAAGTCCATAAACTTTATTCTTTATTACAAAGTCCATAGCCAATGTTGATAAACCACAGTTCATGAGTGTAGAAGAAGAATAGCAAAAGTCTTTGATGTCTGTGCAGTGCAATTTACATTAGTCACCTTTTATCCTCCATGCTGCCTGTTGTCGAATAACAGATGTTAAGACGTTCTTGGTCAGCACGACAGGGGTTAACTTTAACACGTCATTGCTCTTCTTAGTAACTTTAGGGAGGTCTTAATGCACAGACCATGTGTCATTGTCCATCCTGAAATCATAGGACTATTGTGTTTCTGAGATGCAAGCACAGTAAGTGTATTTTGTATGTTACACAGTCTTATTTGAGACGTTACCTTTTGGACCTTTTTGCAAAATCCCTTTTAACTTTAGGAAAAATATAAAGTCTTTTTATCTTCTCTAATCTTGATTGAAGACTGATTCATTCCCTAATCTAGATACCAAATATGGCAATAACTATCACTAATAAATGTCACAGCGTACCATAACTCTAATACTATAATACCATGTCATTATTATTATTATCGTAAAAGTATTAATATAATTGATACTCAGAATGATAAAATATTGCATAATGGTATAGACAATAGTATTTTCTTGTAATGACCTTTTTTGTCATTGGTGCATTACCCTTCCAAACCCATAGGTGGCAATGTGTTGAATGTAACCAAAATATAATATAAAGTATGAAACAATATAATGTGTACCTATAACATGTATCATATTATAAATATGAAAGCAACAATGTGGCTTTTAGTTAGATCATTTGTAAATTATAAATCAAAGCAAATAACCTTTTAGAAAAGACTGGATGATACCATCAAAACACAATAATACCTATTATAAATTATTATTGATTAAAAATATAATATATATTATTTGTAAATATAGGAAGGTAAACCTAGATGTACCTTAATCTTCCATCTTTATTACTCTAATTTAATTTATTTGATTTGTCTATTATTTATTAAATAACCTACTATAAGAAAATGTGTAACTATAAGTAATATTTCACCCTTAATGTGTTAACATACTAATATAAAAATAATGTATTACCAGAAAGTAAACAATTGTATGTATTGATGAAGGAAGTATCTTTTCTTCCAAAAAAAAAATGGAACTTTTCCCCTTTTCATATGATTCATATTTAATAAAGTAATATTCTTATATTAGATATTACTGAACTAAATATTGAAGTGTTTTCTCAATTGAGATATTTAAAATCTGAAGAAAAAATAAAATTGTATAATATAAGATTTTGATTAAAAACGTGAATATTAAATAACAATTAATATAAAAAATAGGAATAAAAAGAAAAATGAAAATCGGAATAAAAATAAAACTTGAAATAAAAATAAGGCCTTCTATGTATATAACACCTATGTCTTTAATAATACATAACCTTAATGTTACCAGTATCTTATAAAATTACCAAGCCTATCAATAACCAATAAAAATAATTAAGTCATGTAACCTTGCAAATAATACACTTCTCTTAGTATATAAATGCATTATGATATACTTCAAATATATATTTTTTTTTCCCAATTCTTCCTTTGTACTTGAAATATTAATTATTAAAGTATCCTGTAAACACATATATTTATCAAATATAAATGTGTGTGATTGAGACCAAACCTCCCCCTTTCAATATCATGAAATATGATATTATAAAAATTAATATGTTTAGATTAAATTAAATTAAAATTTGTGTGGTATATCTTCAAGACCATATTATCAATATCACTTCCATATTTGAAAAGAAAAAATAATTACCAATCTGTGTATCAGTAAAAGAAGTGACTAACACAAAAAGATATAAGAAAATCAAAACGTTATAACCTTATTCTAGAATGTAACTATTCAGAATAAACCCTTAATAAAAAATCCTAATATCTCTATACTAAAGAAATATGTCTAAGAATTAAAATATATATCTTGTATAAATTCCTTATGTACTATAACTTATTTATTCTATATAGTATACATACATATCTTATAACTTCTAAGTTAAAACAAAAATTCTCTTTTTTTTTTTTTTCTCTCTGGATCCAAATACTTTGACTTTAGCAGCTGCTCAAACAATCAATCATTCATTGACACATCTATGCACACAAGACTGTAACATACTTTCACATAAAAACATTGACGGACTCAAATCCCTGTATTCCCAATTATTCTATGCGCATTTCAAAGATTATGTTACTAATTTGAAGTACTTCTCGAAAAAAAACAAATTCCAATGTATTACACACTGTACATATGACCATGGAACAAACATTTATTTTTAGCTTTTAGTATCAAGTCATGCTCTGGTCACGTGCAAGGAACACCATTCCAAGACAGCAAGCAGTTTTACTACATTCCAAAGCTCAGATTACATTTCTAATAACTCTAAAGGAGATATATATATTCATAAAAAAAAACGTTCAAGTATACTTCTCTGACCATTGGTACCTGAGAAAATAATAATTATTATTCAATCATGCTTTCGCGAATTAACCTTACACAAGAAAATATATGTTACCTGATTGAAGACAAGAACATATGTAAAAATAAAAAGTTAATACTTCATCAATCTGTTTTACTGATAAATTCTGAGGGAAATAAAAGAATAAAATTATTATCATATTTATGATAAAAATGAAACACTTAAAATCCGTTACTTTCTCTTATTATTTTATTTTAAATATTATTATTCATATACAGAGATCAAATTATTAAATTTATAACATTAAACTATCATTTGACTAAATGAAAATATGACCTTGATTTACTATCACTACTTCTAATATATAAATATATTCACTGTATATGAAAAATTATGATTATCAAATAGCAAAATTAATTTATCCAGAAATCCCCTTTTATCCAGCTAAAAACCAAACCTCAATTTTTGCAAGATTCGATTTATTACAGTAATTTCCAGAAAATTGGAATTGAAGTTATTTTGTAACTCAATTTTTTTCCTTAAATGAGGAAAAATATCTTTCTCTGGAAAACCACCCAGCTGTCGCTGCCTATCAAATTCTCTGGACGACTTTTTTTCTTTCACTAGTGACCAGGGGAGAGAATCCGCACAAGACACCTGTTTCTGTCTTTCAGGGCTTTTAAAAATCGCTTGTCTGAGATAATCGGTATCAGATTTTGTGACAATTTTCTCTTTCATTGAAGGTGACAAGGAAAGAGGGGGGGTGTATGACTTATAATTCACATGAAATTTCCTGCGAATTTCATAAATTTTGTCACAAAAATATTTGGATCTGGGAGACACTGTTGGTTTTTCACAAAAACTCACCCTTTTTTGTGTTGGTTTTTCAGAATTAATTAATTTCTGTTTTGATTGACTTTGGCGATTTCTAACAAAATCGATAAATGTCGTACATTCGAATAGGGACTTTTTATTTAATGCCACTGCACAGGCTGCATTGTCAAGGAAATTAAATTTCTTGATGAATAAACGTATCATTCCATCCAATCTGACATTTGGAATAACCGCCCTATATAAACGTTCAAAAACGGACATAAATGAGAACGTACTCTCATTCTGTTCAATTTGTAATTCCTTCAACATCTCATAGTTTGGATCAGATTCATTCCTTGTACAGAATATGAGATTTTTCAGCCTTATGATGTCGTTATCATTTGAACAATCAAATGTCTCATTGTCAGAAGACTTTTTTAATGCCAATTGTCTAAAAAAATGCTGAGGTAACCACATACGGAATAACTGATTCGTCTCACTATTGGTTAAATTTAACTTCTCGATGGAACCTTCAAAAACCTCTGAATTTCTGCAAACATGTATTTTAGGATTATATGCGGGAATTAATTTGCATATGTCCAATAAATTTTTTCTAAGTGTAATCCCTAACTTAGCCTGTTCTATTTTTAGAAACTGATCGTCGCCATTTTCTCTCTCCACGTGTCTTTTCTGCACGTGTCCCATTCTGGCTCCTCCCCCTTCTGGCTTCACTACGTCATTTCCTGCTTCTTTCTCAGTATCTTGAAAGGCACCTTGACTAGGTAACACGTGTCTGTCGCCATTATCAAAATTCTGATTTACAAAATTACAGCCAACATTACAGTCAGAATTCACAATATCACTGACTGACATTCCAGGTTCTAAGCAGTCTTTGGATTTCTCTGTCACTGACTCTCCTGACAATTCAGGTTGTCTATTTCCACCATTTTTACACTTTTCTACGATTAACTTGTGAAAATCATAGACTAAATGACAGACATTTCTGATTTTCTGTTTCTCTCTATTAAAAGACCTTGCACATTCTATACGTGAATTCTCAAGTTCACACTCCTCATAAAAGCGTAACCAAATCTCTTCTACATTAGAAATATCTGGATAAGTGAACTGAAGTTTACTTTGCTTCACATATGAAGAGATAAAATTCATTTTCTTACCTGAAATGATCAGATGATCTGATGGATGATCCTGTAAGACTTGATCCACCTTGTTCAGCACGTCCAATACTTCTTATGGACTGACTTTATCTTTCTTGCTCAAAAAATACGTCGAAAGTTAACTCCTGTAACTTTGTAAAGACTTTAAAGTTCATTTAAAAAAAAAAAAAACATTCATGCAACTTGACTTATACGTATTTCCTAGGTTCTACGTGATTTTTATAAATTGTTGATTCCTGATCCTTTGCAGGAGATACTTAAAATACTTATGACTTTGATAACTTCGACCCCCCTTATGCAAAGTGAAGGAACAACAAAAAAAAAAAATATATAAAAAAAAAATCACGAATAGCTGACTCGCCAAATGTTAAAAAATATACTCTTAAATATATTTTTCTTCAAATACGTAAAGCCGCATGAAAGAAAAGACCTCAAAAATGTAAAAAATAAATGTATTTTATCTATTTAAAAATGGTTGCCAAGGTTCAGTTACAGAAAGGAAAAAAATAATATACTTTGATAGCTTATGTAAAAAGAGTTCATTTAGTCCATATTGAACAATGGGAAGTCTTTACCCATCTCTCTTTGGCTCCTGAACGGCAATGCTGGGGATGTCATCTCTTAGCCTGGACAACGTGTCATATCTTGCAGCACTGGAGTCTTCTCACCGCAGGCAGTGTGGAGAGCGCCCAGTAGCCCCCTCCATCGTGTATTATATACCAGCTGCTCAGTCCATATAGGGTGTTTAGTTGAATATAGCTCCATATGACATAAGCTTCTAGAAGCTTCGAGAAGCTTCGGGAAGGATTTAAATATATCCCTCCATGCTCAGCACTCAAGTATATTCAATATGGGCATATTTACCCTTATAAACTTTATTAATAACCTATGCCCTCCAACATAAACAGAACTATGAACGTATATGTCTTACTATGAAATATTTGATAACTAGATGTATTAATTTTAATCATTTTACAATAACACAAATAGTTTACTGCTTCCTCCTATGAGGTTTAAGTAGTACTTGACCCAATGTCAGAACCTCTGATAACACCTGTGAAATAACACAATGCTAGTCTGGAAAGAAGCAATATTAGGTGACAGGAGAAAGACTTTCAACAAATCACAGTAACTTGCAACGATGCCTTTGATGCAGTTTCATGGTAAGGCCCTCCCCTGTGGCTCCAGGGATAATTGGCTATCATGCCGGAAGGGCCCATGAAGGTTATCCCCAGTAGGAAACAGGGGTGCTACACAGGACCGCTACCCTGTCGGATTGCTCTTGTCAGGACCTCTTTGTCTCCCATGGCGACGAACTGGCTGCCATACTGGGGGTTCCACAGGGAGTTGGGGGCCTGAGGGCCAATCCGGCAGTGCTACCATAGGAAGCTCGAAAGTCCCCAAGAACTTAGCCAGATCTCCGAGTTTGCGAAAGATTGCTGATTTCCCATCCTTATGCGCTGTCAGCTGGAAGGGGAAACCCCATCTATATGGAATGTTTCTGTCCTGGAGGTGTTGGAGCAGGGGTTTTAATGCGATCCGGTAATATCTGGACCTGGGACCCCTGGTAGTTGATGGATCCTGCCTGCCGCACCGCGGACATGATGGAGTCCTTTACCTTATAAAAGTGGACTCTACATATTATGTCCCTTGGACGTGAATCTGGAGGGGATTTGGGACCAAGGGCCCTATGTATGCGGTCTAACTCAATCGGCCCAGAGCTTTGTTCTCCCAGAATTTGAGCAAAGAGCTTCTGTGCCATGGCCTCCAGTTCAGGCGTGCCAATACTTTCAGGGATGCCACGGATACGGACATTATTTCGCCGATTGCGGTTCTCTAAGTCCTCTTGCACTGAAGTGAGCTCATCAATCTTTGCTGAGTGGCTAAGTAATATTTTCCTTTGTAGGGACAACTCAGCAGTGATGGCTTCCTGGGACTTCTCCACTTCCTCTACCCTGTATGTGAATTCAGATTTCAGTGCCTGCAGCTCTTTCTTATAAGTATTCTCAAGCCTGCTAGCAAATCTGTCCAAATCTTTTTTTGTAGGCAAAGCCTTGATAGATTTACTTATCTCATGTAGATTAGGCAGATCTCCCTCATTGTCCTCCTTGCTGGAGAAGTCCTGCTGTGATTTCCCCAGCTCCTGCTGTGTCTGTGTTTGACTTTCCCGGGGCTGTGAGTTTTCCATGAGGGAGGCAGACGCCATCATTGATCTAGTGTTCCTGACGGCTGCTGAGGTGCTCTGGCTGAGGAAACGATCCATGCTGCTCACTGTCTCCTTTATCTCACCTCGGTGTCTGGTGACTTTCCTGGATCTGCCCATAAGCAGGGAGATGTTAATGTGCTCTAATAGAGGCTAATGGGGGAAGTTCAGGACAAAGCTCCCAGCAAGTGCAGCTCACTCGGCCATCAGCAAGCCACGCCCCCCCGCTCAGTTAAATTTTAATAAATTTTCAACATAAAAGTGTAGGTCAATTATTATTCAACCACTAGGTTTAATATTTTGTGGAATAACCCTTGTTTGCAATTACAGCTAATAATCGTCTTTTATAAGACCTGATCAGGCCGGCACAGGTCTCTGGAGTTATCTTGGCCCACTCCTCCATGCAGATCTTCTCCAAGTTATCTAGGTTCTTTGGGTGTCTCATGTGGACTTTAATCTTGAGCTCCTTCCACAAGTTTTCAATTGGGTTAAGGTCAGGAGACTGACTAGGCCACTGCAACACCTTGATTTTTTCCCTCTTGAACCAGGCCTTGGTTTTATTGGCTGTGTGCTTTGGGTCGTTGTCTTGTTGTAAGATGAAATGACGACCCATCTTAAGATCCTTGATGGAGGAGCGGAGGTTCTTGGCCAAAATCTCCAGGTAGGCCGTGCTATCCATCTTCCCATGGATGCGGACCAGATGGCCAGGCCCCTTGGCTGAGAAACAGCCCCACAGCATGATGCTGCCACCACCATGCTTGACTGTAGGGATGGTATTCTTGGGGTCGTATGCAGTGCCATCCAGTCTCCAAACGTCACGTGTGTGGTTGGCACCAAAGATCTCGATCTTGGTCTCATCAGACCAGAGAAGCTTGAACCAGTCTGTCTCAGAGTCCTCCAAGTGATCATGAGCAAACTGTAGACGAGCTGTTACGAACCAGCGCCGCCATAGCCGCAAGCAGCCTGCTGCGGTTCCTGTTGCGCCCAGGCGCCGGCTGCCGTTCTTGGCCGTGCCTCAGGTCATCCAGTTGGCTGCTCCTTCCACCACGTCTAAGTGTGGAGAGGCGGCTAGTGCGCATGCGTGCGCCGATTTACCCCAGACAGAGTCTAAGCCCAGTGTTTTGCCTAGTGAGAATGCTCAGCCTGATTGTGATATGTCTGAGACTAAAGCCTGCTTTACACGCTTCAATAAATCTTTCAATCCGTCGTCAGGGTCAAGTTGTAAGTGACGCACATCCGGCATCGTTCGTGACGTATTTGCGTGTGACATCTACGTGCGATCAAGATTGAACGAAAATACGGTGATCGCATACACGTCGTTTATTCCTCATACATTGGACGTTTAGTAGTACGAAACTATTCAATTGTAACGTGTGACATCCATCATACGATTGTGATGTCTGAGGCTATGTGCGCAGGTGTGCGCTCTGCACCGCAGCTTAAAAAAGGTCCGCTTCAGAGCGCAGCTGAAAAGCTGCGTTCTGAAGCGCCTCACAATGTCTGTCATTCACTAATCTCTGTCAGTCCGTCACTATCTCTGTCCCTCTCTCTCTGTCCATGTCAGTCTATCCCCCTCTCTCATATACTCACCGATCCCCGGCGCTGCACGGCATTCACACTGCTCCGGCGGCTTTTACTATTTTGAAAAAGCCGGCCGCCCATTAAACAATCTCGTATTCCCTGCTTTCCCCGCCCACCGGCGCCTATGATTGGTTACAGTGAGACATGCCCCCACGCTGAGTGACAGGTGTCACACTGCACCCAATCACAGCAGCCGGTGGGCGTGTCTATACTGTGCAGTGAAATAAAAAATAATTAAATAATTAAAAAAAACGGCGTGCGGTCCCCCCCCAATATTAAAACCAGCCAGATAAAGCCATACGGCTGAAGGCTGGTATTCTCAGGATGGGGAGCTCCACGTTATGGGGCGCCCCCCAGCCTAACAATATCAGTCAGCAGCCGCCCAGAATTGCCGCATACATTATATGCGACAGTTCTGGGACTGTACCCGGCTCTTCCCGATTTGCCCTGGTGCGTTGGCAAATCGGGGTAATAAGGAGTTATTGGCAGCCCATAGCTGCCAATAAGTCCTAGATTAATCATGTCAGGCATCTCCCCGAGATTCCTTCCATGATTAATCTGTAAATTACAGTAAATAAACACACACGCCCGAAAAAATCCTTTATTAGAAATGAAAAACACACACATATACCCTGGTTCACCACTTTAATCAGCCCCAAAAAGCCCTCCATGTCCGGCGTACTCCAGGATGCTCCAGCGTCGCTTCCAGCGCTGCTGCATGGAGGTGACCGGAGCTGCAGCAGACACAGCCGCTCCGGTCACCTCCACACAGCAAATGAAGACAGCCGCGCTATCAGCTGAGCTGTCAGTGAGGTTACCCGCTGTCACTGGATCCAGCGGTGGATGCAGCGGTGGCCGCGGGTAACCACAGTGACAGCTCAGCTGATCGCGCTACTCACCTCAGTTGCTGCGTGGAGGTGAGAGGAGCAGCGGTGAGTAGCGCGATCAGCTGAGCTGTCACTGTGGTTACCCGCGGCCACCGCTGCATCCACCGCTGGATCCAGTGACAGCGGGTAACCTCACTGACAGCTCAGCTGATAGCGCGACTGTCTTCATTTGCTGTGTGGAGGTGACCGGAGCGGCTGTGTCTGCTGCAGCTCCAGTCACCTCCATGCAGCAGCGCTGGAAGCGACGCTGGAGCATCCTGGAGTACGCCGGACATGGAGGGCTTTTTGGGGCTGATTAAAGTGGTGAACCAGGGTATATGTGTGTGTTTTTTATTTCTAATAAAGGATTTTTTCGGGCGTGTGTGTTTATTTACTGTAATTTACAGATTAATCATGGAAGGAATCTCGGGGAGATGCCTGACATGATTAATCTAGGACTTATTGGCAGCTATGGGCTGCCAATAACTCCTTATTACCCCGATTTGCCAACGCACCAGGGCAAATCGGGAAGAGCCGGGTACAGTCCCAGAACTATCGCATATAATGTATGCGGCAATTCTGGGCGGCTGCTGACTGATATTGTTAGGCTGGGGGGCTCCCCATAACGTGGAGCTCCCCATCCTGAGAATACCAGCCTTCAGCCGTATGGCTTTATCTGGCTGGTTTTAAAATTGGGGGGGACCGCAAGCTGTATTTTTTAATTATTTAATTATTTATTTCACTGCGCAGTATAGACACGCCCACCGGCTGCTGTGATTGGGTGCAGTGTGACACCTGTCACTCAGCGTGGGGGCGTGTCTCACTGTAACCAATCATAGGCGCCGGTGGGCGGGGAAAGCAGGGAATACGAGATTGTTTAATGGGCGGCCGGCTTTTTCAAAATAGTAAAAGCCGCCGGAGCAGTGTGAACGCCGTGCAGCGCCGGAGATCGGGGATCGGTGAGTATATGAGAGAGGGCTGCTCAATTCACTTACTCAGGAGTTTAGCGGTCACCGGTGAGTCCTTCACAGGTGACCGCTAATCGGGACGCGACACAGACAGAGCCGCAGCATGACCATGAAGTCGGGTGAGGTTCACCCGAGTTCATTCTGACAGTGCGGCTCTGTCTGTGTCTGCTGTGAACTACCATTCACCGCTGCTACATGGCTGTCTGTGTCTGCTGTTAGCGGCCATGTAGCAAAGCTGAATGGCAAATGACATAGTAAAAACGCATCCCTACACATTACACACGCTTGGCAAGTCAATAAATAAAAAAAAAAAAAAAAAAAGGTGCCCAATGCATACGTCACAGAACACATGATCTAAAGGATCGCACACAAAATTGATCAATTTAACATAGACTACTAACGCTCGTGTGACAGCAAATGAACGACCTACGTGCAATCTCATTCAATCGCATATGCGACCTGGGCGTGTCACATCGCATACGAGATCGCATACCTAATTGTAAGGTGTAAAGCTGGCTTAAGTCCTCAGTTCAGGCTACTGAGCATGCTCCCACAATTAACCCCAACAGCCTCTTTGCACAGGTACTTGGACTTTGTGCTGCGTCTAAGTTCTGGGATGTGCCTACTGAGCATGCTCAAAGTGATAGTCTGCTTTCTGAGCCTGTTGCTCAGGCTACTGAGCATGCTCCGGCACTTAGTGCATCAGAGGCTAGGTCCGGTAAGGACCTCACTGAGCATGTCCGTGAGGTGGCAGGCCCTGATAGGGCAGAGGGTGTCAGGTGTCCTGATGACGTGGCAACTCCGGACTGGCTCGCAGAGGCCCGCCCCTACGATCTGGCACCTCACCATTGGTCGTCAGACGATGACTGGTGAAGTGTTTGGGGCGTGGCTGCCATGAGGTCATCGATGACGTGGCAGTTCCGGATAGGTCGCATGTGACGTCACTGATGACATGGCACTCTGCTATTGGACCTTGGTGGTTCCACCCTGGGTTTGGGGCGGACCCAGGTTATAAAAGGGGCTGGAGACAACATGGAGGTGCGCAGTCTTCATTTAGAGTTCTTGGTGGCATAAGCCTTGTTGGAAGCGGTAGGTAGGGCTAGGCGAACGGTGCCTGTCACGCCAAGATTCGTGGCTCAGCACATGAGGGTCAGGCGCCGTGCTTCCTTGCTACCGTTCCTGTTGTGCTAGAGCAGTCCAGTGGCGTTAACTGGGCTGCGGCTGCTGCGTCACCTGTTCAGTTGTGCCTCCTACGCACACAGACAGAATACCTGTTGCGTCACCTGTCCGAGAGTGCCCTCTACGCACACGGACAGTGTACCTGCTGCGCCACCTGTCCGGTTGTGCCCTCTACGCGCATGGACAGCGCACCCCAGAACCCCTGTGAAGTTAACAGGGTGTTCCTGGATTGGGTGTGTGAACCCTATTATCCTCCTCGGCTTCCCAGTCAAATGCTACTGGTGTGACTACCTGGTTTGACGTGTCCTTTACACACGTGGCCAGTCGAGTGGTGGCCAGAAGCGCTAATCGGAGGACCGCTCGGCCTGACGTGTCTTACACACATGGCCGACAGGGCGCTGTCACAGCGGTCTTCTCGGTCAACGCTAACTGGTTACCATCCGGCCTGACGTGTTGTTACACACGTGGTCGGAGTAGCGTCCGCTCCACCGAAACGCTAACTGGGTTGTCGTCTGGTCTGACGTGTCCCTACACACGTGACCGGTTCCTTGAGTTATCTCAGAGCCATCCAGCTCTATAGTCTCCGCCTAACCCACAGGGTGCCAGCAGCTCCATTACCATCTGGAGCACGGTGGGCTCCGACTGGCGATTGGGATATATACCCCTGGTCCTAATCTGCCGGTTCCCCCGTAACACGAGCCTTGACATGACACTTTGAAAGTAAAGGTACCTTACGGGCTCGTCTGGAACGGAGACCATTGCGGTGGAGTACGTTACTTATGGTATTGACTGAAACCAATGTCCCCACTGCCATGAGATCTTCCCGGAGCTCCTTCCTTGTTGTCCTTGGGTTAGCCTTGACTCTTCGGACAAACCTGGCCTCGGCACGGGTGCAAACTTTCAAAGGCTGTCCAGGTCGTGGAAGGCTAACAGTAGTTCCATAAGCCTTCCACTTCCGGATGATGCTCCCAACAGTGGAGACAGGTAGGCCCAACTCCTTGGAAAGGGTTTTGTACCCCTTGCCAGCCTTGTGACCCTCCACGATCTTGTCTCTGATGGCCTTGGAATGCTCCTTTGTCTTTCCCATGTTGACAAAGTATGAGTGCTGTTCACAAGTTTGGGGAGGGTCTTAATTAGTCAGAAAAGGCTGGAAAAAGAGATAATTAATCCAAACATGTGAAGCTCATTGTTCTTTGTGCCTGAAATACTTCTTAATACTTTAGGGGAACCAAACAGAATTCTGGTGGTTTGAGGGGTTGAATAATAAATGACCCTCTGAATAAACTTTTCACAATTTAAAAAAAAAAAAAAAAAAAGAAACATTCTTTTTTGCTGCAGTGCATTTCACACTTCCAGGCTGATCTACAGTCCAAATGTCACAATGCCAAGTTAATTCCGAATGTGTAAACCTGCTAAATCTGCAGGGGGTTGAATACTACTTGTAGGCACTGTAACAAAGCAGCAAATAATGAATTATCAGACTGTATTGATTATTTTCTTTATCACACTAAATGCATACAACAATATAAATATCCAGGGACTGAAGACAATAGATTCTCATTAGAATTAAACCTTCAAACGTTATTGGAAAAGTTTTAGCAAAAAAAATCATTGCATGGAAGAAGTTATTTCTTTGTCGCTCCATTGGGAGACCCAGACAATTGGGTGTATAGCTTCTGCCTCCGGAGGCCACACAAAGTATTACACTTTAAAAAGTGTAACCCCTCCCCTCTGCCTATACACCCTCCCATGCATCACGGGCTCCTCAGTTTTATGCTTTGTGTGGAAGGAGGGTCACAGAGCTAGGGACCCCAATATAGAGATATACCTTGACGAGGTTTTGGGGCTCAGTTACATTGATCAATGCGATTGCTAAATATCTCCTTTTTCCTAATATTCATAGCAGGTATGCAATTCATTATTCACATGTTCAAATTAGCAAGTAGCATTTTTCATTGTATATTCCAATATTTTTCCATATGCTTGAGGCATTATACCATTATCTAAGTTTGATGTGCAGCCTTATTCTTATATATAGTATGTATTTTTGGCTTGCAATCATATATATATATATTAGTGCTCACTTCAGTTATCCTATTCAGTTATATGTAGTTTTTTTTCTGAATGTGAACACAGCTCCGCCCCTTTCGGCCATGTTTTTTCCATCTCCTATATAAGAAAGTCCTTAGTTACCCCTCTCCACCCATAGCAGTTTTTAATTGCAATGAGATGACGCACAGTTAGGGTCACAGAGCTAGGGACCTCAATATAGAGATATACCTTGACGAGGTTTTGGGGCTCAGTTACATTGATCAATGCGATTGCTAAATATCTCCTTTTTCCTAATATTCATAGCAGGTATGCAATTCATTATTCACATGTTCAAATTAGCAAGTAGCATTTTTCATTGTATATTCCAATATTTTTCCATATGCTTGAGGCATTATACCATTATCTAAGTTTGATGTGCAGCCTTATTCTTATATATTGTGTGGAAGGAGGCACACATCCACTCATCTTCTCATTTTAGTTATATCGGTTGGAAGAAAAGTGGGCCCCCACGGGGACCCCAGCATGTTCCCTTCTCACCCCACTTTGTCGGCGGTGCTGTTAAGGTTGAGGTACCCATTGTGGGTACAAAGGCAGGAGCCTCATGCCGTCTCCTTCACCATCCCTTAGCGGCTCTGGGAGAAGTGGGATCCTGAGCAGTCATCCAGTCACTGGGACCGTGCTCCCTCCGCAGCCCCTGGGGGAATCTGTCGGACAGGAGTTTGTTTATCCTCAGGGACCGGGCCCTGCATCACTAAGGTACTCTGTACCCCCATGGGGGATGTGCATGGAGCGCCTACATCCCGGACGCTGCAGCAGCTGCTTATTTGTGACGGCCGGCGGACTTCCGCGCCGACCGCGCCTGTTTGTCGGCCGTGGTATTAAATTTAGTCCCCGGCTTCAATTGCGGCCTAGTAGCAAAACTCCCGCCCCTGGGCCTGTCTATCAGGGATAAGGGCGGGACTGCCGACCTGACGTCGGCTGTGAGGGCCAGGGCATCCTGTATGTTCCTCCCCCCCTCACTGATCACTGTGGGGACTCCAGATTCCCGCACTTTTCTAACGCCGCCCCCGGCTTCTCTCCTCCCCTGAGAGCTCCGGCAGCCATTTCTTTGGCATTCTGCCTGTGGAAGATTTCCTGGAAAGAGCTCTGCAACGCAGGGAGACCTAAGGCAGGGAATCTGGAGGACACACACTCCGCTTTTTAGCGGTCGGTAAGCCACACCGGTCACCCGGTGCTGGTCCCCTTAGGGTGCCGGAATAGATACTATATATATTTATATATTTCTGTTCGGTCGGGCTGTATACCCTCCCCATATACCCTCAGTGATCACTCTCCTAGGAGACAACAGCATGTCGTCCACAAGGAGCAAGGGGGCCAAGACACAGGGTTATTTTGCGACCTGTACCTCTTGTGCGGCTAAGTTACCTGCAGGTTCCACCTACCCTCACTGTGAGCAATGCTCAACCCCTGTTTTGCTTCCACAACCAGAGCCTCGGTCACTAGTGGGCCCCTCGGCTCAGGTAGAATCCGTTGCTCCCCCTGTCCAGGCGGCAGGGACAGAGTTTGCAGTTTTTGCTGAAAAACTCTCTGAGTCACTCTCACATTCCATGGCTCAGTCTATGGACAAATGGTCTGCCAAGCTGCTTGAAGCTTTGCAGTCCAGACCGGTCCCTACACAGGCCCCGGGCCCTGTTGGATCTTCACCCCCAGGCCCCTCTCTGTCCGCGCCGCAGCACGTTCCCAGGGGGGGCCCTAGGTCTCATGTGGAGGACTCCGGCCCGGACCACAGTCCCAGACCGGCTAAGCGGGCACGCTGGGAATCTTCCCCGACTTCTTCACGCTGCTCAGGTTCCCAGCGTGAGGACTCTCTGGAGGACGAGGCGGACGTCGCAGCTCAGGGCTCTGACACTGACGTTGCCCTCAATCTTGATACACCTGACGGGGACGCCATAGTAAATGATCTTATCTCGTCCATCAACCAGGTGTTAGATATCTCTCCCCCACCGCCACCTGTAGAGGAGTCGACTTCTCAGCAGGAGAAACACCAGTTTCGGTTCCCTAAACGTACACGGAGTGCGTTTTTCGATCACTCTAACTTCAGAGATGCTGTCCAGAAGCCCAGAGCGGTTCCGGACAAGCGTTTTACTAAGCGCCTTACTGACACACGTTACCCCTTCCCTTCTGACGTTGTCAAGGGTTGGGCTCAATGTCCCAAGGTGGATCCCCCAGTCTCTAGATTGGCGGCTAGATCTGTGGTATCGGTTGCAGATGGATCATCGCTAAAGGATGCCACTGACAGGCAGATAGAGCTCCTGATGAAATCCATCTATGAAGCCACGGGCGCGTCTTTTGCCATGGCCTTTGCAGCCTTGTGGGCACTACAAGCTATCTCAGCTTGTCTGGCTGAGATTAATGCGGTTACACGTAATTCTGCTCCGCAGGTTACGTCTTTGACTTCCCAGGCGACAGTTTTTTCTTCCTACGCCATGAACGCAGTTTTAGACTCTGCTAGCCGTACAGCGGTGGCATCCGCTAACTCTGTGGCAGTCCGCAGGGCCATGTGGCTGCGCGAATGGAAGGCAGACTCGGCTTCCAAGAGGTTCTTAACCGGTTTGCCGTTTGCTGGCGACCGATTGTTTGGCGAACGATTGGATGAGATTATTAAGGAATCTAAGGGAAAGGACTCCTCCTTGCCCCAGTCTAAGCCAAAGAGACCTCAGCAACGACAGATACAATCGAGGTTTCGGTCCTTTCGTCCCTCCGCCAAGCCCCAATCCTCTTCGTCCAGCAGGCCGGAGAAAGGCCAGAGGAACTCCTATGCGTGGCGGGCTAAGTCACGCCCCCAAAAGGCCGCAGGAGGCACTGCTTCCAAGGCGGCCTCCTCATGACTCTCGGCATCCCCGAACCGCATCCTCGGTCGGTGGCAGGCTCTCCCGCTTTTGCGACGCCTGGTGGCCACATGTTCAAGACCGATGGGTGAGAGACATTCTGTCTCACGGTTACAGGATAGAGTTCAGCTCTCGTCCTCTGACTCGTTTCTTCAGAACATCTCCGCCCCCCGAGCGAGCCGATGCACTTTTTCAGGCGGTGAACGCTCTGAAAATAGAAGGAGTTGTGATCCCTGTTCCCCCCCAGGAACATGGTCGCGGCTTTTACTCCAACTTGTTTGTGGTGCCAAAGAAGGACGGCTCGTTCCGTCCCGTTCTGGACCTCAAACTACTCAACAGACATGTGAGCACCAGACTGTTTCGGATGGAATCTCTCCGCTCTGTCATCGCTTCAATGTCACAAGGAGACTTCCTAGCATCGATCGACATCAAGGATGCTTATCTCCATGTGCAGATCGCACCCGAACATCAACGCTTTTTGCACTTCGCCATCAGGGACGAACACCTTCAGTTCGTGGCATTGCCTTTCGGCCTGGCGACAGCCCCACGGGTGTTCACCAAGGTCATGGCATCTGTTGTGGCGGTCCTACACTCTCAGGGCCACTCGGTGATTCCCTACTTAGACGATCTTCTGGTCAGGGCACCCTCTCAGTTGGCGTGTCAAAACAGCCTTTCCGTCGCTCTGGCGACTCTCCAGCAGTTCGGTTGGATAATCAACTTCCCAAAATCCAAGTTGACACCGACCCAATCACTGACGTACCTTGGGATGGAGTTTCATACTCAGTCAGCGGTAGTCATGCTACCGCGGGACAAACAGCTTTCTCTGCAGGCAGGGGTGCAATCTCTTCTTCGGGGTCAGTCACACCCCTTGAGGCGCCTCATGCACTTCCTGGGGAAGATGGTGGCAGCGATGGAGGCAGTGCCGTTCGCGCAATTCCATCTGCGGCCACTCCAGTGGGAAATTCTCCGAAAATGGGACAGGAGGTCGACTTCACTCGACAGGAACGTCTCTCTTTCCCTTGCAACCAAGACATCACTTCAGTGGTGGCTCCTTCCCAACTCTCTGTCGCAGGGGAAATCCTTCCTACCCCCCACCTGGGCTGTGGTCACGACGGACGCGAGCCTGTCAGGGTGAGGGGCGGTTTTTCTCCACCACAGGGCTCAGGGAACCTGGACTCCGATAGTCATCCCTTCAGATCAATATTCTGGAGATAAGGGCAGTGTATCTAGCCCTATTGGCCTTTCATCGGTGGCTGGAGGGCAGGCAGATCCGAATCCAGTCGGACAACGCCACGGCCGTCGCTTACATCAACCACCAAGGCGGCACTCGCAGTCGTCAAGCCTTCCAGGAAGTCCGACGAATTCTGCAGTGGGTGGAAGCCACAGCCTCCACGATCTCCGCAGTGTACATCCCGGGCGTAGAAAACTGGGAAGCAGATTTTCTCAGCCGACAGGGCATGGACGCGGGGGAATGGTCTCTTCACTCAGACGTGTTTCGAGAGATCTGTCGCCGCTGGGGAACGCCGGACGTCGATCTCATGGCGTCACGGCACAACAACAAAGTCCCGGCATTCATGGCCCAGTCTCAAGATCACAGAGCTCTGGCGGCGGACGCATTAGTTCAGGATTGGTCGCAGTTTCGACTTCCCTATGTGTTTCCTCCTCTGGCGATGCTCCCCAGAGTGTTGCGCAAAATCAGGTCCGACTGTCATCGCGCCATTCTCGTCGCTCCAGATTGGCCGAGGCGGTCGTGGTACCCGGATCTGTAGCATCTCACGGTGGGTCAACCGTGGGCGCTCCCAGACCGCCCAGACTTGTTGTCTCAAGGGCCGTTTTTCCATCTGAATTCTGCGGCCCTCAACCTGACTGTGTGGCCATTGAGTCCTGGCTCCTAGCGTCCTCAGGGTTATCTCAAGATGTCATTGCCACTATGAGACAGGCCAGGAAACCAACGTCCGCCAAAATCTATCACAGGTCTTGGAGGATCTTCTTATCCTGGTGCTCTGACAAGGGTTTTACTCCCTGGCCCTTTGCCTTACCCACTTTTCTTTCATTCCTTCAATCCGGAATGGACAAGGGTTTGTCTCTCGGCTCTCTCAAGGGACAAGTATCGGCGCTTTCCGTATTTTTTCAAAAGCGTCTAGCCAGGCTTCCGCAGGTCCGCACGTTCCTGCAGGGAGTTTGCCACATAGTCCCACCTTACAAACGTCCGCTGGAACCCTGGGACCTCAATAGGGTGCTAACGGCTCTTCAGAAGCCACCTTTCGAGCCGCTGCGGGAGGTCTCTTTATCACGTCTT
This sequence comes from Anomaloglossus baeobatrachus, assembly GCF_048569485.1. Lineage (NCBI taxonomy): Eukaryota > Metazoa > Chordata > Amphibia > Anura > Aromobatidae > Anomaloglossus > Anomaloglossus baeobatrachus. Next base: position 544,335,262 of record NC_134357.1, on the reverse strand, counting down.
TCGCAAAAGGTGGCATTTCTAGTGGCAGTTACATCGCTCCGTAGAGTGTCGGAGCTGGCAGCGCTGTCATGCAAAGCCCCCTTCCTGGTTTTTCACCAGGATAAGGTGGTTCTACGTCCGGTCCCGGAATTTCTCCCTAAGGTGGTGTATTGCAAATATAAAAATGGCTATTTTTTGAGTCTATACATTATGTTAAACTAGAACATATTGATTAGCCAGACAGACAAAGTGTACATGGTTACAAAATCTTGTATATACTTAAGGATTTCTGTGTGTTTGTCTTGAATATACAGACAGACAATATCCCATTGTAACAGAAACCTTATGATTTACTTACAATCAAATATCTGATGGTTTTGTGTGTTTGCTATCCATTGAAATTGAAACTATGATTTAATTTAGTTCAACAATCTGATGTTTTAGGTGTTTGCTATATACACAGATAGACAATATATCCATTTACTTAGCTCAAATACCTGATGTGTATTCTTGGGAGACTTGAATGCTGTGGGTTTATTACCCCATTGTCTGATGTGTGGTGTATCTCTGGTTCATCTATGCCCAATGACTGGCCATCAAAGGACATGGATCAATAAGACTACAACACATTAACTTTAAGGCTTGTAATTATTGTACAAACCTCTTTTTAAGATCAGCGGAAGTATAGCACAGACAGAAGCTCGTGTTACCTGTACCGAGATGTCCGGTCAGTGTTGGGATTTCCAGGAGTCCTCTGTCTATGTCATGCTTCTCTGATTCTTAATATTCCAGACAGATGATGTCCAAAGCTCCTTGGTGATGTACTGTAAGTATTTAACTGTACTTAACCTTTGTATGTTGATTATACAAAAGTGTACGCAATATCATATTTTTCCTTTAAGTTTGTATTTCATATTAACCTTTATAATAAAATTACTTATTTGCCTTCTTTAAAGCCGTATCTGAACCTTAGTGTTAAAAATATAGCAAAACATTTGGCGTAGTCGGCAGGATACGCAGAAGGCTTTGAGTATTTTTGTTAGTGTGATATTGCGTAAAATATGCCTCTTTTTAAGAAAAAAGTGGTTGTGAGTGAATGCATTGAGATTCCAGGTTGGGAACAGACTCCCTATGATATTTTGGCAACCAAGTGGTCGCATAGTGTTGGTTTGAGTGAACCATGGGACAAATGTTTGAAAAATTCTGAACCTGTTGATGTGGTTGAATGCTTGCAGAAAGTGAAAGTGGAGAAAGGTAAAGAATTGGGCGCTGTTGGTAGGCGTGGATGGATCCTGTTGTCTGCATATAGAAAACAGCATGAGGAAAAGATACGTATGGTAACAAAAGTTCAGGAATTAGAGAGACAGTTGTGTGAGGTCCAGACTGCATTGGTCACAGCACAGTGTCAGAATAAGTTGTCAGTGGACAAATGTGATGGATATCAGCATGATGCAGACAATTCTGATGTATGTATAGAGCAGTATAAATACAGAAAGAAGAGAGGGAAGGAGAATAGAAAGGAAGTAGCTTTGGCCATAGCCAAAGCGGGGTCAGAGGGGAACTCAGATGAGTGGAATGGTGACGTACAGAACTCATCTGATTCTGAAAACGTCACCGACCCAGACCAGGAGGATGAACATGTCAGTGGGGAGAAGGAAAGTGATCCTCATCTTAACCCAATAAGAGTTCATCCAATATACCATAGACAAGTTGTAGAAACAGCTAGAGGTAAACAGAACAGGAATATGGTGCAGGATTGCAGTCAGCTTCTTGATCGTTTTTCACAAAGGCCAAATGAACCTTTGATAGCTTGGATAGTCAGATTATGGGAGACAGGGGCTCATGGAGTACAGCTGGATGCTGTGGATGGCCCAAAGTTTGTTCAACTCAGCCATGAGCCTGTAGTGAAGGAAGCATTTTGTTCCTTGATAGTTCAGCGACCACATGTGGTGTGTAGTATGATGGATGTTGTGGCTATGGCATTGCAGCATAAATACCCATCTGAGGCGGACTGGCCGCCTAATGAAAAACCATGGTTTACATTGAAAGATTGTGCTCGGAGATTGAAGGAGGAGGCTATGAAAAATGCTATTTCAGCAAGTACATATGACGATTACATGCAAGTTGTTGTAAGTGTATCTATTAGAAATTGTATCATTAGAAATGCCCCTCCAGCTTATAAACATGTCATGATGGCATTAATGGTAAATCAGACTGGGAAACCCATCTCCAATACATTGGAGGTGATCCGACACTTAGGGGGTCTGGGAGAATGGGGTCCCAAACAGAGAGATCAGCTTAATTTTGAAGAACAGTGTAACAACGTCAAAAGTAGTACAAATCGTAGATCCCGTGTTACCAGGAGAGATATGTTTATGGCCCTGATAAAGGATGGTGTTCCCTGGGATAAAGTAGATGGGATTAGTACTGACGAGATGTGGAAATTGTATCAAAAGAGAAAATTGTATCAAAGGAGAGGACTCAATAAAAAGTCAGGGGTTTCACATAATAAAAAGGGTGCAGCAAAAGATTCTGAATCTCCACAGCGCAGGCGAAGCAGGACACGGGGAGAAAGAGGGCCCACTTTCTCGTCGTCACCAGCAAAGCCTATACCACCGGGGGTGTTGGATCTTTACGCTAAAGTCAAATGTTTGGTGCAGGAAATCAAAGCCCAACAGAAGAGGTTGTCATCATCTTCCACCAAGATGTCTCCATCTGAAATGGAAGATAGATGGGGGGAAATTGATAAGGGTAATATTGAGACCACAGAGGAGATTGAAATTAATAAGGGAAATATTGAGACCACAGAGGAGATTGCCGGTAATATTGAGACCACAGAGGAGATTGCCGGTAATATTGAGACCACAGAGGAGATTGCCGGTAATATTGAGACCACAGAGGAGATTGAAAAAGATAAGGGTAATATTGAGACCACAGAGGAGATTGCCGGTAATATTGAGACCACAGAGGAGATTGCCGGTAATATTGAGACCACAGAGGAGATTGAAAAAGATAAGGGTAATAGTGAGACCACAGAGGAGATTGCCACCAATACAGAATGTACAGAGATATGTAAAGAGATAAGTATTACAAAAGCCATTCCTGCTCATAAACAATACAGAGCCATCCAAATGTTCACAAAGGAGAGACTAGAAACCAGGAGAATCCCTGTGTTCAGTCTATTGGAAGGGCAATTATTTTTGCTATTGTTTGGTTGGTCATATATTTACATACCCATGCTGCTAATTAATACAGCACAATATACCAATATGGTTGGTTAAATAGTGAGCTTTTTAGGCTGTCAAGTTAGATGTGAATCTTTTAGCATATGGATAATGGACTGGATAAAATTGTGTTTTGTGCATTATTTGAGCTTGTATGCTAATCATGTTTGTGCTTTCTTTTTAGACTGGAGACCAGAGTTTTACATGTTATTAGAGCAATCAGGCTAAAACAATGAAACAAGTAATCATCCCATTGTGATGAATGGGTATTGTATTTACCTAATGGTTGTTGTTTGTTTTATGTGTATGTTCAATCAGGACCACAGTAGGCTTGTAAATGCCCTCTCAGTATGATGGTCTCATAGTCCAAAGGTCAGATTTGGCCTTCAACTGAACTCAGTTAATAAGAGAAGGGATAGATCAGGATTATTAATTAAGGTAATTCTAATGAATAGTGGAGACAGTGACATGTTAATCAGTTGATGGTACTGTCTATTTCTAAAATGTAGATAGTCAGAGGGAGGGCTCCTTCAGTTCTGCAGAGAAGATAAATGATTTGGATCTTCACATCCTATCAATGATTGTGCAAAAATTTGGGTGAAACAATTGAGTGACAAAGGTATTCCAGAACCTGCTGAAGTCATTGCTCGAGGAGCAGACAATGTGCTGACAGTTATGAAACAAGACAAGTGGGAATACATCCCAACTGACAGATGAGTAATATGTGTATTTTTGTCCCTTCAGATCAAAATCTGGAAATGTTGCATCATTGGCGCCACCATGGGCATGGATCTACTTCCGTCAGAAGCCAAGCAACCTTCAGACCGAAAACAGAGAGACCAACCATGGAAAATGTGGCCTTATTGAAAACCAAACAGAAGAAGACCTATAAGAAGAAGATGTGACCCAAAACTTCACCTCCAATCTGTATTGTGCCTATATGAACTGCACTGGGGAACATTCTCTAACAGAAGAGATGATTGCCCTAAGGACTCAGAGGACTCCATTCTCCGGACTCCTCAAAGCAAAATAGGCAGATGTCAACAATTAAAAATACAGAATCAGACAGGCTATAAAGAGATTGCTATTATTTGTGGCTCTCATACAAATAAAAAAAAATGCAAACGTATGAGGGCAGGAAATAATATGAGATTAACAATATAATGACCGTTTCATCATATACACAAAATGTAAAATTGTTAACAAAATCATAGATACAAGGATTATCTATAATAATTGTAGGAACACTCACTGTAGCAGCATATGCAGCTAAAGCAATAGGACGATTCTCTTGTTTGGTGGCTATATTTATCACAAGTAGAGATGGATTTATACTAGATTAATTACATTACACAAGATAATGGTAGATGGTGGGAATGTGTATTTTCTTAGTTACCTGATTTTTGGATATATGCATTATATATATTAGGAGTAATTTTTGCTATTGTGCATGCATTGCTTTGTGTTGTTGTATCATCCGCTAAAACTATGCCGTTAGGGTATGGTACCTTGTATAAATAATCTATGGCTCAAAATAGCCAAGGGTGGAATGTATTGCAAATATAAAAATGGCTATTTTTTGAGTCTATACATTATGTTAAACTAGAACATATTGATTAGCCAGACAGACAAAGTGTACATGGTTACAAAATCTTGTATATACTTAAGGATTTCTGTGTGTTTGTCTTGAATATACAGACAGACAATATCCCATTGTAACAGAAACCTTATGATTTACTTACAATCAAATATCTGATGGTTTTGTGTGTTTGCTATCCATTGAAATTGAAACTATGATTTAATTTAGTTCAACAATCTGATGTTTTAGGTGTTTGCTATATACACAGATAGACAATATATCCATTTACCTAGCTCAAATACCTGATGTGTATTCTTGGGAGACTTGAATGCTGTGGGTTTATTACCCCATTGTCTGATGTGTGGTGTATCTCTGGTTCATCTATGCCCAATGACTGGCCATCAAAGGACATGGATCAATAAGACTACAACACATTAACTTTAAGGCTTGTAATTATTGTACAAACCTCTTTTTAAGATCAGCGGAAGTATAGCACAGACAGAAGCTCGTGTTACCTGTACCGAGATGTCCGGTCAGTGTTGGGATTTCCAGGAGTCCTCTGTCTATGTCATGCTTCTCTGATTCTTAATATTCCAGACAGATGATGTCCAAAGCTCCTTGGTGATGTACTGTAAGTATTTAACTGTACTTAACCTTTGTATGTTGATTATACAAAAGTGTACGCAATATCATATTTTTCCTTTAAGTTTGTATTTCATATTAACCTTTATAATAAAATTACTTATTTGCCTTCTTTAAAGCCGTATCTGAACCTTAGTGTTAAAAATATAGCAAAACAGGTGGTATCCCCTTTTCATCTCAATCAGGATATCTCCTTACCTTCATTTTACCCTCATCCAGTTCACCAATGTGAAAAGGATTTGCACTCATTAGATTTAGTGAGAGCACTCCGGCTCTACGTGTCTTGCACGGCGCCCCTGCGCCGTTCAGATGCCCTCTTTGTCCTTGTCGCTGGCCAGCGTAAGGGTTCGCAGGCTTCCAAGTCAACCTTGGCTCGATGGATCAAGGAACCGATTCTTGAATCCTACCGTTCTTCTGGGCTTCCACTTCCATCAGGGTTGAAAGCCCATTCTACCAGAGCCGTGGGTGCGTCCTGGGCACTGCGGCACCGGGCTACGGCTCAGCAGGTGTGTCAGGCAGCTACCTGGTCGTCTGCACACTTTCACGAAACACTATCAGGTGCATGCCTATGCTTCGGCAGACGCCAGTCTAGGTAGGCGAGTCCTTCAGGCGGCGGTTGCCTACCTGTAAGAGGGGGTCGTTTTCGGCTCTTTTTATCGAGGTATTCTTTTACCCACCCAGGGACTGCTTTTGGACGTCTCAATTGTCTGGGTCTCCCAATGGAGCGACAAAGAAGAAGGGAATTTTGTTTACTTACCGTAAATTCCTTTTCTTCTAGCTCCTATTGGGAGACCCAGCACCCGCCCCTGTTCCCTTCGGGCTGCTGTTCTTTTGTGTACACATGTTGTTCATGTTGAATTGTTCTTTTGGTTCATGGTTTTCAGTTCTCCGAACATCCTTCGGATTGAATTTACCTTAGACCAATTTATAAGTTTCCTCCTTCCTGCTTTTGCACCAAAACTGAGGAGCCCGTGATGCACGGGAGGGTGTATAGGCAGAGGGGAGGGGTTACACTTTTTAAAGTGTAATACTTTGTGTGGCCTCCGGAGGCAGAAGCTATACACCCAATTGTCTGGGTCTCCCAATAGGAGCTAGAAGAAAAGGAATTTACGGTAAGTAAACAAAATTCCCTTCTTTTATTTGTAGAGTGAAGGCTGAACCTGATAACAATGCTCCTAATGCTGCAGTTACTTCATATAGAACATAATGCATTTATTTGGCTCCCACTTAATCGTTTTCACCATATAAATGTGTATTTCAGAGATCTGACATTGTAACATTTCTAGTTATAGTCTCTGGTGATCTTTGTTCAAAGGGCTCAGGATGATGCAGGACTGGTACTTGCAAATTTGTGGCTCTATTACCTTGCCGAACAAAGCCAAAATGAAAGAGGGACTAGGATTGGCTGTGAATGATGAAATATCACAATATCTCAGGTATACAGATTTATTAGCCACCTTGCAAAATGGCACATGCAACGAAGAAAAGTCCAGAACGCTGACTGTTGGGCTGATCCATAAATTGCGTAAAATTAAACAATCCGGGAAAGTTGAAGGCATCACTTTGTGTATATCTAAGTGGAGCAGCTGGACCCCACCAGATTGATCACAATTAGATGGGATGGAAAATTGCATTTTATCAGATATTACAAGACTTGTATTCCTCTGTTCATTTCAGCAATTACAAGAGTATTGTAACCTCCCTCAGATGTTTTTCAGCTCTCACATCTTTTGATGCTCAAATAGGATAAAAATCCCTAAATGCAGCCAAACATGGAGCGGAGTTCATTCTGACATCAGTGATTGTTCTCGTACACATTATCTCAGTATTATTGATCAGAGATTCATCAGAGTTTCCTTCAATGTCAGTTTTTACCATTCGAGTTTGTTCAGCGTTTGATTGATTTTTCTCAAATGAGAAAATGAACAGTTGGATGTTTCTCAATTTCTAATAATTAACAGTCTGTGAAAAACAGATAGCACACGGATGGTGTGCTGCCCCTATGCCAAGTAGCCGGGCTGCTCAGATCCGGATCCACGGTGGCTTGAGGGGTGTCCGGGGTCGTGCGGCCACTCAAATGAAGGGGGTATTTACAGGGGATTGTGTTTAGAGTTCGTGACGCCACCCGTGGTGTTTGGTAATGTGGAGTACCACCACTGCAGTTGGGAGTACCCAGGGATGATGGAGTGGGGCAGCCAGGTGTTAGAACCCTCCACAGATAGGGGGGAATGCCCTGGGACTCGGTGATGGCATTTGGGGAGTGCCGTTGGGTGCAGAGGGGTCACTTTCGTACTCACTCAGTCCATTAAGCTGACACCGACAACTGGATAAACCAAAGTTCTGTATACCGCTGCCGCTGAGGGGAGCTTAGTTCGGGTCCCGTCCCCAATGGTGCTGCCCGGTGATCTGTGACCTTCCTCCTGGCACGAAGTTACTTCTCTGTTGGTCCCGGTAGTATGGAACTAGTCGGGTCCCGCTCCCCACTATGGTTAAGTGTGGGAGCTTTCTCTCAGGGCTCACGCTTGGGATTTTCTGGACCGTTTTAGTGGAAAGTCCTATCCCCCTCGTTGCGCTAATACCCCGATTTTGGAGCAGGTGGAGAGCGGATTTTGAAGGCTCCATTCTTGTCGGGTAAATTGTCAGGTTGCCTGAAGCTACTCCCTGACCTAGGGTCCACGTACCCAGTCATGCCCTGGTCCCAGCCCTGTGATAGTGCAATGCCGCCGGCTGTCCTCCTTGCCACGATCCCCTGCGACCGGGAGTCCAGCACCTCTAGGCCCAGACCACCGTCTGCTACCTGGATGGTTTTCAAGGAGCCCGGCTCCTGACCTCCTCTCTCCTTCACTTCCTCAACACTTCACTTTCAACTTTTAACTGTCTGACTCTCCTGACCTCCCCTAACCAACCCCCCCAAGTGGGCAACCCTATTCCACTCAGGCTGTCCACTGGAGGGTCTGGTGGGTGTGGTGCAGAGTGTACCTAGGATTTTGATTAGCTGATGTAGGCAACACCATGTAGTTGGGGACCCATAACCAAGAAGGAGGTGGATATTGCATGGGAGGACAGATTGTCCAATACCTGATAGTCCAGGGGTGTCACAATAGCATCTTAGTTGTAAAAAGTTCACATTTATTAAAATAATTTACAATACATATAGGTATATAGGAATATATTTGCTGACATAACAGAAGTAACTGTGTGTAATTCTGGTACTGCCTTACATCATGTGTAAACCAGAATTCCCTCAAATGGACATACAGCTGCATCATAAACCTATATAAATCACCACAGGACACTCGGGCAGTGGGGGGGGACACACTCACTCTGGGTATAGTCCCTGCAAAAACAGATGGCAGGGCAGAAGCAAGACACCTCAGATGGAAGCATGTGTATGAAGCCTACAGGATTACCTAATCCATTCAAGAGCTTAACAGAAGAAAATAATAAACTTTACCGGTTTATAAAGAGAAATTGACTATTATTCACTATAACCTTCAACCAAATTATCACGCAATATAAAAAACAATACTATTATTTTCTTTTTCTGTAACTGATCAACATATAATGAAATCTTTTTTTTGTCAATCATTTTTATTCTATATAAAATACAGCTATTTTTACATTTTGAAGTCTTTGACGCTTCATCGCATAATTACTTAAAAAAAATACATTTTTTTTTACATTGGAGAGCCAGCCATTGTCTGATTTTATTTATTATTTTTTGCTAATGCCTTCACTTTGCACAAAGCAGACAGATACAGAAGTTCTAATACCTCTTGCAAAGTGTCAGGAATTGAACAATTACATTAAAAATCAGTTAGAACCTTAAAGACAGATGAGGTGCAAAAGTTCTGTTTAAATGAAGTTTGAAGAGTCCACAAAGCCACAGAGGACCATCTATTGATGAGTTTTTGGAGGAATAAGTCAATCCAAAGATGTATTGAAAAGTACTACAAGTATCTGAATTGCTGAACAAAGCCAACCAAGTCACAAGGGAGCTCCAAGCCAAGGTAAGATAATTAATTTAATTAATTATTTTTCTGAGCAAAGCAAAATATGTTTTACGCATTCAGATAAGTCTAGTATAGAGGAGCTATGGTTAGGGCTTTATGCAGAATGTAAACGTGAAAATTTACATGTAGATTCTAAGAGATTAGAGTCTTTTAACAAAGAAGGTGAAGCTAAGGAATATAATGCATTTAGTACATGAATTTCATAAGTCTGTGTTTGAATTTCTCTAAGTTTGTGGAAAAATAGAAACCGTACAACCTGTAATGTCAGATAGTGATATTGTCAGTAATGTCAGTGAATTAGTCTAATGTTTCTAATGAGGATCATCCTCAAGATGGCTGCAGACATGTGGCGTCTTTTGAAGGTGACCTTGAGGACACCGGAAATTATGCAGAAAAAGATGGTGGGGACAGAGGACATGAGGTAGAGGATAGAGAAGGGGGAGGAGTCAGAGGAGAACACGTGCAGAGGAGAAGCAGAGAAAATGGTGACAATCAGTTTTTAAAAATACAACAGGCACAGCTAGAAGTAAAAGTCAGGAAGAATAATTACAGCATATGATTCAGAGTTACAGAAATTTAGAAATATTTGAAAGATTTTCTGAAAAATTCAATTTAACCAATGATGAGAAAAATCAGATTTTTAATATGTGGATACCAATATAATTTTTCAGACAGCATTACAAAGGTTTTCTTATAGTGAGTCACATGAATGCTTAAATAAAATCAACAGACTGAAAGATTTGATGATTTTCTGTGATAGAAATGAAGATTGTCCAAATTACGAGATTCTAAAGAAATTACGAATTGAACAAATGGAATGTATGTTCACCTTGTTATCCATATTTGAACGATTGTATAAAACAGTTGTTACAAATGTGAGATCAGACTCCATGATTCACATGTTTGTGAAGAAATTCAAATTTTTAGATGTTAAAACATGCACTATTGCATCGCAAAAAAAACCCTTATTTGAATGTGCAAAATTTCTTGATTTTGTAAGGACTCAAAAACATCCAGAACGAAAATTAATTAAAAAGCCAAATAAGGTGAAATTTTATGAAAAACAAACATCAACTTCTCCCAGATCAAATTATTTCTGTGACTGCATTTATGAAATTCGTAGGAAATTACATGTTAACTACAAAATCATACAATCCGATTGAATTAGCATTTAAAAATTCCCATTTCAGAGAAAAAAAAATCTTCCCTTGTCTCTAGTGAGACAAGAGACTGTTAGAGGACTTGATAGTCAGACAGGTGGTAGCTTCTAAAAATGACGCTCTCTCTGAAATGGACTGTAGGATGAGACCCATCCAATCACATAACTTTTTCAGGCATTACAATGATTTTAAAATGGCCACATTGAACAGAATTGTTGAGGAAAAAATGAGATTGGTACTTAGAATTCGTTAATATGTAAGTTCGGAAATTCATAATTTTTCCTATACAGTATATTTATGTAGTTACATAATTTTATAGGTTTATCTATATACAGTGCTAGCCAAAAGTATTGGCACCCCTGCATTTCTGTCAGATAACTCAGTGTCTTCTTGAAAATGATTGCAATCACAAATTCTTTGGTATTATCTTCATTTAATTTGTCTTCAATGAAAAAAAACTAAAAAAAAAATGTCATAAAGCCAAATTGGATATAATTCCACACCAAACATAAAAAAGGGGTGGACAAAAGTATTGGCACTGTTTGAAAAATCATGTGATGCTTCTCTAATTTGTGTAATTAACAGCACCTGTAACTTACCTGTGGCACCTAACAGGTGTTGGCAATAATTAAATCACACTAGCAGCCAGTTGACATGGATTAAAGTTGACTCAACCTCTGTCCTGTGTCCTTGTGTGTACCACATTGAGCATGGAGAAAAGAAAGAAGACCAAATAACTGTTTGAGGACTTGAGAATCCAAATTGTGAGGAACCATGAGCAATCTCAAGGCTACAAGTCCATCTCCAAAGACCTGAAAGTTCCTGTGTCTACGGTGCTCAGTGTCATCAAGAAGTTTAAAGCCCATGGCACTGTGGCTAACCTTCCTAGATGTGGAAGGAAAAGAAAAATTGACGAGAGATTTCAACGCAAGATTGTGCGGATGGTGTATAAAGAACCTCGACTAACATCCAAACAAGTTCAAGCTGCCCTGCAGTCCGAGGGTACAAAAGTGTCAACCCATACTATCCGTCGGCGTCTGAATGAAAAGGGACTGTATGGTAGGATACCCAGGAAGACCACACTTCTTTTTTTTTTTTTTAATTCTTTATTTATACAGCAGACCCTTACAAACCATAAAGCAGTCAGTTGACAAAATAAACAAAAACAGTTGAACAGAGTTTGGGAGAATACATCCCAATACAAAATCACTAGCATCTGAGCCAACCCCACAAATTGTCGAACGGGTCCGTTCTTTTTCAATTTTTATCATAGACAAGAAAGAGAAGTACCAAAAAGGAGGCAAAAGTGCCTAAAGATCACTCAGACATCTCTCAACAGGGGAGAGTTCACACCAGCTGAGAGAAAAGAAAGGGGGAGGAAAGTAGAGGAAAAGTGGAAAGGGAAAGGGATAAGGCAGAGCGGGGGGAAGGAGAGAAAGGAGGACGGGAGAGGGAAAGGAGGGAGAGAAAGGGGGAAGAAGATGAGAGAAGAGGAGAATAAGGGGAGAGAATAAGGAGAGGAGAGAGAAAAAAAAAAAAAAAAGGGGGGGGGAAGGTTTGCCAGGGGGGAGAGGCCAGCGGCAGAGGAGAATGCGCTCCTCCTACGTATCACGAAGCAGGAGGTCGTATTCATTAGAGAGCTTAAATTGCATCCAGGGGAGCCAGATCCCGTGGAAGCGCTCATACCGATCATGCAGGGAGGAGGTCAGTTCCTCCATCTGAAGAAGCTCATTGACCCTGGAGGCCCAGAGGGACAGAGCAGGTGGGGCGTCCGACTTCCACTTCAAGGGGATGCATGACCTGGCCGCCATCACTAGAAAGTGCAAAAGCGACTGTTTGTATGCAGAGACAGACATCTCAGTCAATTGAAGAAGGAACAACTCCGGACCCAGGGTCTGCGTTGTTCCAGTCACGTGTTTAATCACCTCCCCCACTCCGCTCCAGAACCCTCAGAGGGCCGGACACGACCAGAATATGTGCACAAAGTCCCCCTCAGCCATCCCACATCTCCAACAGCAAGGGTCTACGCCTGGAAACATCTTGTGTACTCTGGTTGGGACCCTATACCACCTCGACAGAAGTTTATAATTGGATTCTTGAAGTCTGGAGCTTATTGAGGTCTTGTGGGCGAGCGCCAAAATTTTATTCCTTTGCGTATCTGTCAGGGAAAGACCCAGGTCTTGTTCCCAGTGCGCGAGAAATGTGGGGGGGGGGAGGTCGCCAGGGTCCGTCAACATCCTATACACCAGGGAAAGAGAGTGCCGTAGCACTCCCTCCCGTGTGCACAGTGCTTCAAACTCCGTGGGGCGAGCCGTGTATAGCGAGTGGTCGGGGAGAGAGCTGATGTAATGTCTGAGTTGCATGGACCTCCAGGTTCCCAACTGTCTCGGTGTCTCGCATTCTGTGAGTGCCCCGAGCGAAGGCCAGCCCCCGTCAGTTATTAGGTGACATGCCCGGAAGCGCCCCTCCTCTATCCAGCAGCGAAAGACAGGATCCGTCAGACTCGGATAGAAATCTGGGGAGCCGATTATGGGTGAGAGATGAGAGGGGACTGGGAGTAGTAATCTGCGGACCTGTCCCAAGGAACAGCACTCCAGAGTGGCACCGATTGTGGGGTGATGTCTCAGGTTAGCGGGAAGAGGGCTCGGTATCCAAGGGGCTGCGGTAAGACTGATCGCAGAGAAACTTTGTTCTAATGCCACCCAGGGTTTCGTCTTGGCGTGGCGACACCAGTCGATAACCCTGACCATGTGTGAGGCCCAGCTGTATACCTTCAGGTCTGGGATTCCCATCCCCCCCCTTTTCTTAGGTCTGCACAGTAAAGAGCGGGAGATTCGAGCTGGCTTGTTGTCCCAGATGAACTTGGTTTGTAGGGCGGCCAGTTCCTTAAAAAAGGAGCTGGGAATCCGTATTGGAGGAGCCTGGAGAAGGTAAAGGATGCGAGGGAGGACATTCATTTTAAAGATATCACATCTACCGAACCAAGTGAACCAGCCTTTCGCCCATCTCGTACAATCCTCTCTGATAGTCCCAAGGAGGGGAAGAAAGTTCAGTTTGAAAAGCGAGTTAGTATCCGCCGCCAGCCGAACCCCCAAGTACCCAAGAGATCTAGAGGCCCATTTAAAGCTAAAAGATGATTGGAGTGAGGTAACCGTGCCCGAAGGGAGGTTCACGTTCAGGGCTTCGGACTTGGTCATGTTTATTTTAAAATTGAATAGGCAGGAATAAATCTCGAATTCCCGGAGCAGATTGGGCAGGGAGACCAAGGGATTTGTGAGGAAAAATAGGAGGTCATCTGCGTAGGCTGCAATTGTGAATTCGTGAACCTTAGTGCGAGGACCCGTAATGTCACGATTTCTTCTAATATGACACAGTAGGGGCTCCAGGGTCAAAACAAATATTAAAGGAGACAGGGGGCATCCCTGCCTGGTCCCATTAGTTATCGGGAACCTGTCGGAGAGAAGGCCATTCACCCTGACCGCTGCGGTAGGACCACTGTAGAGAGAGCCAATCCAGTTCAACATAGACCTGCCTAACCCAATCGCTCTCAAGGCCTCCGTCATGAAAACCCAATTAACACGATCGAAGGCCTTTTCGGCGTCTGTGGAAAGAAGCATCAACGGCAGCTTCTCCATGTGGGCCTTATGGATCAGGTTTAGCGCTTTGGTCGTGTTGTCCCTGGCCTCTCTCCCTCCCAGAAACCCAACCTGGTCCGAATGAATAAGGCCTCCCATCAGAGGAGAAAGCCTGTCCGCCAGGATCTTCGCAAAGAGCTTTAAGTCAGTGTTCAGCAGGGAGATGGGTCGGTAACTCGCGCACTGAGAAGGGTCCTTACCCTCTTTGGGAATGACCACTATGGTAGCCGACAAAGTGTCTCTAGGGATGGGGGACAAGCCACTCATTGCAACATTATTGAAGGCCTGAAGGAAGGGAGTATTTAGCGTTGATCCCAACTTTTTGTAATAGACTAGGGGGAAGCCGTCGGGGCCCAGGGCCTTTCCCGTTGGGGAGTTTTTGATAGCCTCGAGTAATTCTAGTTCTGTAATAGGTCTCTCCAAGCCTTCTGCGTCCTCCTCACGGAGCCCTTGCATTCCTGAATTACTAATATATTTCCTGATCCGCAGGCGTAAGTCTGCTCGGGCTGGATTGGTTTTATCTCTGTCAATAGAGTAAAGGGAGGCGTAGAAGTTACCAAAGGCCGTGGCGATATCCCTGGGCAAAGTCGCCAACCTCCCACCCGGGTTCTGGACCCGCTAGACATAACCCTGCGTTCTTTGTAAATGTAGTGCTCTAGCCAGGGTTCTGCCGCTCTTATTTCCGAACTCATAGAAATGTCTCCTGCATTTAACCATGGCAGCCTTTGCCTTATGAGTCAATAGAGTGCGCAGCTCTTCCCTTTTTTGGATCAGTCGAGATCTGGACGCTGGGTCACAGGATCTCTTATGGAGGGCCTCTAGTTGGTGAATTTCGGAAAGAAGAGCAGCCACCTCCGCCGCCCGTGCTTTTTTTCAACCGGGAGCCATGCTTGATAAAAAGCCCCCGCGCGACGCATTTGTGGGCTTTCCATACCACGTTGGGCGACACCTCCCCAGCTGGATTTTGCCCAAAATATTCCGACAAAGCCGATTGGATCTCATCCATGACTATCGGGTCATTTAGTAGTGAGTTGTTCAAGGTCCATTGGCACTGCCTGTCGACGGGATAGTCAAGGCAAGCGAGATCGTAATCAACGCATGGTCAGAGAAATAGATGCTTTCAATTGTCGCTGCCCGCAGGGCGTGGAGGTCCCTATGGCGGACGAAGAGGTGGTCGAGGCGGGAATAACTATCATGAACTGAAGAGTAGAATGAATAGTCCTTGTCTGCAGGATGGAGAAGCCTCCAGGTATCTATCAGCTGAAATTCGCGCAGCCCCCGTTTGATACGTTGTGTTGCCCATTGTGGTAAACAAGAAGCTCCCCCAGAATTGTCAATATTAGGGTCTAGGGTGAAATTAAAGTCCCCTCCTATCACTAAAGTGCCTTCGGCAAAGTCGTCTATTATGTCAAGGAAGCGTAAAAACGTTGTGCATTGTCCTGTGTTTGGCAAGTATATGGCCGCAAATGTGTATAATTGGGAGGCGATACGCCCCTTCACCAATAGAAGTCTCCCCTCCCCCTCAGTCCTTGACTCCAGTGTCTCCCATTGTAGTGAACCTGCTATTAGTATACTGGTTCCCCTGGATCTGGGGTCGGGAGAGGGGGAGTGAAACACAACCGGGTACCTTTTGTCCGAAAGCTTATATGGTTTCTCCAGGCTGTAATGGGTCTCCTGCAAGAAAGCAACCTGTATGCGGCTCCTCCATAGGAGGTTCAGGAGAATTGAGTGCTTTCCGGGATCATGCAATCCCCTCACATTCAATGAGCCAATACGCAACTCAGAACACGTCTCCATCACTGACCAACCTGAGCCCCTGGGAGGAAGGGAGGGATGACAAAAAAAAAAAAAGGGGAGGATGGAAGCAAAAGGGGGAGATAGGTATGAAGGGAGGAAAGAGAAAGAACGGAGAGAGAAAAAAGAAAAGAGGGGAGATAAGGGGGGGAAGGAGGAGTAGCTTTAGATGAAGGGAGAGTGAGCAAGGGTTAAGGGAGGGGATAGGAGTGGAGAGAGTGTCCGCCCTGCTAGAGGGAGAAACGGGAGCTAACTAGGAGTCAGGGGGCAGATACAAACAGAAGTACAACCGAGATAAGGGAAGAAGAGAGAAAAAAGGAAAGAGAAAGCACACAAGGTATAGAAGCTCACACAAAGCTCGCAGACCTTGGAGCCAACCGCGGGTCCCCAGGGAAAATAGGAAAACGGGTACGAGTATGGAATCACGGAGGGGCCAAAGTCCGGGCCTAGCTGTAAAGAAGCCGGACTTTGCATCCAGGCGCTCCAGCTGGGGCTAGGAAAAGTTCCCCCCCCCCCGCCGCACACGACACACCAATTATTACTTATGAGAGAAACGACCTTAAACTTTAAACCCTAAAGCACCTGGAAGGTAAACATTATGCACATGTCATCATTGAATGCTGTAGAGACATCAAGGGGCTCAATGATCAGGCGGGACCAGCCCCGCTCATCCGACGAGGAGGAAGGACACCCCCCCCCACCCCTCTCCCTCCGTCTCACAGGGGTCGGGGGGTCCCAGGCGAGCCAATCCGGAACCGACATCTCGTCAATCCCCAGGAATGTAAACAGTCCCGGTAAATCTGAGGGTCTCTTCAACAGATAGACAGCAGTTCCTTTGCGGGCTATAAGATGGAAGGGGTGTCCCCAGCGGTAGGTGGCGCCCGCCTCTTTGATTCGGAGTAAGAGCGGGTTAAGTAGCCTCCTCATATATAGGGTACGACTGGAGACGTCTGGGAACAATGACACGAGTGCACCGTCCATCTCTATTGGGCCATGTGCCCATGCCCCTTGAAGGATCCGCTCCTTGTCCCCATAATAATGGAGACGGCATAGGACGTCTCTGGTGTTGAAGGATGCCCTGGTGTTAGAGCGGGCCACCCTGTGGATCCTGTCGAAGAAGTAAGTTGCGTCAGGGGGTCTGCCTGTGACAATATTAAAGATAGCCAGAGCATTGGAGCGCAGGAGTTCAGGTGACCAGTCCTCCGGAATGCCTTTCAGTCGGACATTGTTTCTCCTGCTTCTGTTTTCTTGGTCGTCCAGAAGCAGGGCCATGTCTCTGATACGTAGGTTGGAAGCTTCCCAGCCTTTCTCCAGGCGCTCCAGCCTGCCCTCCATTGATCCCTGGGCCTGCTCAGAGGCCGTGATCCTGTCCTCCAGAACCCCCATCTCCTCCCTCACTGAGGACAGTGCTGTCAGCTGAGCCTGTTCTATTCTAGAAGCCACCTCATCCAGATCCTTTTTGCTGGGGAGGGCGACGATGAGCTCCCTCAGGGCCTGGATATCCAACATGTCAGAGGGGGAGGCCAGGGGGGCACCCAGGTTCCCAAAGTCACCGTCCCTGGAGGCGCCAGAGGGCCCGGAAGCGGCCTGCGGCTCCCATATGAGGGTACCTCCCGGGGTCTGCTTTCCATCTTTTCTCTGTGGGGGCCCCGCTGGTTTGGACGTGGCTGAGCTCCCTCTATGAGCGGCAGTGCCTCCAGCCGCCTCCTCCCCCCTCTCCCCTTCACTTAGCTGGCGCTGCAGCCGCGCTGCCTGCGGGGACTTCCCCTCCACCACGCTCCCTGCTCCAGCCGTCGCCATCTTACCTCTGCCGGCGCTGTGGGGTGCCGCTGCTGGGGAGGAGAGGAATCTTGCCAGGCCTCCGGAGGGTCTTCTGTCAGGTGCCGGATCAGGTACCGTAGGTGGCAGTTTCTTTGGGGGCATTATATCTGCGTGCGACCGGAGGAGGAGAGTGTGTGAGGCTTTGGGCCCGGGAGCTCCGGCTATGAGCGTCCTCACTCCTCCATGTCCAGGACACGCCCCAAGACCACACTTCTTACCCCGAGACATAAAAAAGCCAGGCTGGAGTTTGCCAAAATTTACCTGAGAAAGCCTAAAACGTTTTGGAAGAATGTTCTCTGGTCAGATGGGACAAAAGTAGAGCTTTTTTGGAAAAGCCATCAACATAGAGTTTACAGGAAAAAAAAAAAAAAGAAGGAGGTATTCAAAGAAAAGAACACGGTCCCTACAGTCAAACATGGCGGAGGTTCCCTGATGTTTTGGGGTTCCTTTGCTGCCTCTGGCACTGGACTGCTTGACTGTGTGCATGGCATTATGAAGTCTGAAGACTACCAACAAATTTTGCAGCATAATGTAGGGCCCAGTGTGAGAAAGCTGGGTCTCCTTCAGAGGTCATAGGTCTTCCAGCAGGACAATGACCCAAAACACACTTCAAAAAGCACTAGAAAATGGTTTGAGAGAAAGCACTGGAGACTACTAAAGGGGCCAGCAATGAGTACAGACCTGAATCCCATAGAACACCTGTGGAGAGATCTCAAAATGGCAGTTTGGAGAAGGCACCCTTCAAATCTCAGGGACCTGGAGCAGTTTGCCAAAGAAGAATGGTCTAAAATTCCAGGAGAGCATTGTAAGTAACTCATCGATGGTTACCGGAAGCGGTTGTTCGCAGTTATTTTGGCTAAAGGTTGTGCAACCAAGTATTAGGCTAAGGGTGCCAATACTTTTGTCTGACCCATTTTTGGAGTTTTGTGTGAAATGATCAATGATTTGGTTTTTGTTTCATTCTCTTTTGTGTTTTTTTCATTGCAAGCAAAATAAATGAAGTTGATAATACCAAAGAATTTGTGATTGCAATCATTTTCAAAAAGAAACTGAGTATTATCTGACAGAATTGCAGGGGTGCCAATACTTTTGGCCAGCACTGTAGGTATATTGTATACTTAGAATTAGTTACAGTATAATCAAAGTTATATTTCCATCTAGTGAAAAAAAAAATCATAAATATGATTTAATAAATTAGCTCTGAATGTGAATGTAATAATATTTTAAATTTAATAAGTAGAGTTGAGAGAGTACCTAACTATTTGTACTCGCTACACTCATAACGACTACTATCTAATACTCTCATATTAATTCCGAATAGCATGTACAATGCCAGTCAATGAGGAAAAACTCACAAAGTGACGAGTATCCCGAATGACGTACTATTCGTGCGAGTAGCAAATAGCGCGGAATTCGGGTTACTCGTTACATTGCGAGTATTTCCCATTGACTTGCACTGCGCACGCTATTCGGACCAAATACGCCAGTGTTAGACAGTACTCATTATGAGTATAGTAACCTATAATGAAAATGAGAATAATAAGCCTAGAAAGACGTGTAATAAAAGGAAAAATTCTTTATTTAAACATACATTAAGAAATAATTAAAAAGAGGAGGTTACTAGCAGAAAGATCCGAGGTTGTCAGAACAAAATTATTGTGATTATTCCAATATTGCAAATGTAACATAACTATTTCACAATATCCAGGCACATGATAGGGAGGGATCAGACTGCAAAGTCCAGAACATAAGAAAATAATAGCAATTCAGGTATGGTGCATATAATAGGATTTAATTAATTACTGTAACATCTACATAACATGCTATAGAGAATAGATGTACCGTATTTTTCGCTTTATAAGAAGCACCTGATTATAAGACGCACCCCCAAATTTGGTGAAGGAAAAGAGAATTATTTTTTTTTTTAATGTTAAATGGGGTCCATCTTATAATGCCAGTGTCCCTCTAACAAATCGTATAGGGTATATGTCCCTCATAGCCCCCCATCCTAAAATTAGCCCCCCTTAATCTGGATATGGCCCCCTTATATTGAATATAGCCCCCTTGTGATGGCACACGTTCCCCTGCGCTGCCTATGGCCCCTATAGATCACACAAGTCCCCCTGTGTTAGATATCGCCCCCATGGTGCTGCCCATGGCCCCTATATAGATCGCACAAGTCCCCCTGTGTTAGATATCGCCCCCAGGCTGCTGCCCATAGTAAAATAAAACACTCTTTCCTTACCTCCTCCAGCGCTGATCTCCCTCCTGTATCCCTTCGTGCTTCTGTTCCTCCACTTCCTGGTTCTTCGTGCCGGTCATGTGATCGGCACAGCAGACTGAGATCTCTGCATGCCTGATCACAGTGGAAGCAGGGACACCGGGGAGAAACGCTGGAGGAGGTAAGCTTTTTTATTTTAGAATGAGTAGCAGCATGGGGGCCATATCTAACACAGGGGGGGCATGTGCCATCACAGGGAGGTGCAGGGACAAATAATATGCACCGCTCCCCCAGCCCGTCACTGCGGTGCGATTTCAGCACCACAGGAGATGGACAGCGGCTGTGCATATTATATGAGCAGGAGATCAAAGGCTGCAGCCCGCAGCGTTCCCCTGCCCCCACCTCCCCTGGATCATGCAGTATATATATATATATATATATATATATATATATATATATATATATATATATATATATATATATATATATATATATATATATATATATATATATATATATATATATATATATATATATATATATATATACTCCCCTACCCGTATATTCGGCTTATAAGACGCACCCCCTACTTTCCCCCAAAATTTGGGGGAACAAAAGTGCGTCTTATAAAGCGAAAAATACAGTAATTATTCCTGAAACAAAAAATATTTTAAATGCCACTAAAAATACGCACATACAAGGACAAACATTCAATTGTTATAAAGGAACCTGGACTTGAACTGCCTATAAAAGGAAAAGAAATGATATTGTCCTGAAAAGAAAAAAACACCAAGAAACGGACAATTGTGAGTGAATTCAGAAAGTGAATGCTGGATATGGAAAATCCCACATTAAAATCAAAAAGTTAGTGGTTCCCAAGTTTACAAACTGTAGTCTCCACAAGGTTGAATTTTGTCCAAACAGGGACACCAACATGGTGTATAACAATTAATAGTAAGCCCAGCTACAAGATGGACAGGGAACAACAGGAGAAATATTAATAGGAGAAATAAACCCAAATTAGAAAGAAAGAAAAAAAGCCAGCTCAACTCAAATTGGCATGTATTATAAGATGTGCACTGCTCTACTGTACTATTATATAATTTGAGATTTTTGGCAAAAAATTGCAATTTCTTGAGCTACCCAGCCACGTCACGACAAATCTCTTTGGGGCAGTTCTACTCTAAAATATTTTTATATAAAATGTGCCATACGGCATCACATATGAAAAAGTAGAACTGTTCTTAGCAGCACTGACTTGGTGTTTTTCAATCCCGTACTCATGACTGAATCATGGCTGTGGGCGGGACTGGCCCAAGCAAATGCTGCATGAAATAAATAGCCTGTGGACAGGGCCTGATGGCTGAATGTGAACAGCCACCAATTGCCAAAATCAAATTAGAGTAGCAACCTATCATTCACCGTGAATATGGACATAAAGCAATCAAGATAATGAAAAGGAATAAGAATAAATGGTTCCCAGGTATACAACAAAAACAAACAACTTTGGCTGCCGCTGACGCCAGGACACGCTGGCCCACTGCCTGTTTCAAGGGCCGCAATGCCTGCTTGCATTCCACAGTCCGGTGACTGAAAGTCACCTGATGCTGCGGTGACTAAGATCCTGCATGCACCGCAATATCCGGTTTCCTTACCTCCACATGTGTCACGGAGCATTTTTTGCATTGTTTTGCATTTAGTATAAAAAAGCCCCTTACATGCTACTTTTGACCAGCACCCTCTGAAGAAGTCATGAAACGTAAGTCGGGGTACACAGCAAGCAGGTCACATTTACCATTTAAATAAGGTGCACTTGCATTTTATTTTCATTTAAGTTCTGTCATGTAAGGGCATTTTCATGTTTGCCATTACTCCTTCCTTGCACTTTATCTGATGTTCACATTCTATGCAGATACCCTTTAAGCTGGTCCTTATTTATCTTGAACATTAGACAAGATTATCAATCACTCCAGCATTTTTTTGGGCAGTGAATGCTCTTTTATAGTTTCTAGTTCTTGTATTGCCTTGCAACATTATAACTTGGGCTTTTACGGCACTGTCATTTATACCTATACCTTTGTGGGTCATCTGTCTTTTAATAAATATGGTATTTATATATTTTATTCAATAAAATTTTTATAAAAAGAATATTAAAAGATTTATTGAGTTTTTAATCACTGACACAAAGGTTGGGTGGGGAATCCGAGAATATTCATAAGGTTTAATGAGTTGACCGGAAACAGTGTGACAGCTGTGCGGAAACTCAGTAAGCATAATCGTCTTATCATCTTACTTTAATCCCCATTTTACTTCCTTTTGCAGCCCCATAGCCCTTACTACCACCATTTTATAGCACTTATTTAGGTTCCTATAGACTTATATGGTTTTAGGGGTCAAGTCTGGTCCCGAACCTGACAACTTTTTTTTTTTTTTTTTTTAGTCCGGCTGTACCCGGCAAACCCCAACATGGGCGGGTTCGTCCATCTCTATTAATGGAGATGGACTGAAGAAAAAATCCAGCACTGTGGTCTGCTTCAAAAAAAGTTTAATACTCCACTTTATTCAAAAGAAGTTTAAAAAAAAAAAAAAAAATCAGATTTTAAAATCTTAAACGTTTTAGACCCAAAGAGTAGCAGGTCCTTAATCATAAGTGGTATATAGTTTAGTGAAAACAAATTTATATGAACACATACAAAAAGGAAGTGTCTAAAGGGAGACGCCTAGAGTAATAGTAATTAGGTTACAGCTGGATGAATATAATTAAATCATTCATGTTATACAACACATTTACTATTTCATTAAGCCAAAAACAATAATATACCTGTAATTAAAATAAGTAAATGATTTATAAAGGCAAATATATTAAACAGATACATCCTACTGATATTATTCCATCTTATACCAACCAATATAATATAAACAAATAAATAAGCAATTTGTTATCACAAGAGCATTTTTTTCTTTGTTTAACCCCTTCACGACTGCGGGCAGTAAAATTACGTCCTATTTTAACGTGACTTAACGACCAGGGATGTAATTTTATGGCCTAAACTTCATTTGATTGCCGTGGCCATAGCAACGGCTTTCAAATGTCCCCTGCTGTTTCTTACAGCAGGGGACCTTTGCTTGACCCCAGGGGGGGTGGCATCGCCAACCCCCATCGACGATCGATGTGATTGGCTGTTCAAATCTGAACCGCCAACCACATCATTCGCACTGATTTCGGCAAAAATAATGCCCGAATTAGTGCGATACTGTGAGATCCGGCTATGAGGGGCTTCACCACATCATAGCCGGAGCTTAACATGTCGCCCCCAGCCCCTGCAGCACTGATTGGAGCGATCGTGCTATGACGCGCAATAGCTCCAATCAGTGTGCAGTGGGGCGGTCTGATCTGGAGGTGGCCGCCCTCTCCAGGCCTGTGCTGGTCTGGGGACCCTCCCCCAGCATGTCTGCAGCGTGCACTGGCTGGTACTTGTGGTACCACGCCACCGCTGCTGCTCCTATGGTAAGTATTCCACTCCCGTTGCAGCCCGTGCGCGCTCCCGTGATGGCCCCTGCCCGTGCCCCCCCGATCTCCCCCCCCACACCCCGATCTGCCCCCCGACATCCCAATCTGCTCCCCACGCAATCTGCCTGCCTCCTCTGTGATCTCTATTCTGCTTTCTTCCTTCTGCCTCTGCTCTCACCCCCCCTCTGCTCCACCCCCCTCTGCTTTCACCCCTCCCCCCCCTCTGCTCTCCCACCTCTCCCCTCTGCTCTCCCCCTTCCCCGATGTCCCCTACCTGCCTTCATCGGGTCATCCGAGGTTTTCACTGGCCCGATCACATCTGCCTCCACCGCTGGGTCCTTCTGCTGATCTGTCCAACGTCCTGTCTGCTGCTGGTGTAAAGCTGTCCATCTGGCTGCCTTCTGTTCCTCCTGTCCTCCTGTAGCTCTTCTGGTCAGTAATCCTCCTGCTAATCCTGTGGGTACTGTAATTATAACTTTTTGTTTTTTTTTCTTGTATACCCTGTCCATTTTTACACCTCACCTGTCCGTGCGTCCTGCCGAGCGCTGATCAGGGATGCAGATAACGGATCTGCATCCGTGGTCAGTTTTCGGCGGGACTTTTTTCTTCCCGTATCCCCGACGCTTCTTGTATCGCATCCGTCCGTGCGTTCCGCCGAGCGCTGATCAGGGATGCACATAACGTATCTGCATCCCTGCTCAATTTTTGGCATGACTTTTTTTCGTATTCGCGACGCTTTTTGTATCGCATCCGTCCGTGCGTCCTGCCAAGCGCTGATCAGGGATGCAGATAACGGATCGGCATCCCTGCTCAATTTTTGGCGTGACTTTTTTCCGTATCCCCAACGCTTTTTGTATCGCATCTGTCCGTGCGTCCCGCCGAGCGCTGTTCAGGGATGCACATAACGTATCTGCATCCCTGCTCAATTTTTGGCATGACTTTTTTTTTACGTATCCCCAACTTTTTTTGTATCTCATCCGACCATGCGTCCTGCAGCGGCCGATCAGTGCACCGCGTCTGTGCGTTTGAAAAGTCAAATGGCGTTCCTTCTCTTCTGAGCCTCGCCATGCGCCCAAACAATTGATTTCCACCACATACGAGGTATCTGCGTACTCAGGAAAAATTGCACAATACGTTTTATGGTGCAGATTTTCCTGATACCATTGTAAAAAAAAAAAAGCTACCTGATTGACGCAAAAATTTTGTGGTTAAAAAAAAATAAATAATTTTCACGGTTCAACATTATCAACTTCTGGGGAGCCCCTGGGCGTACAAGGGGCTCACCAAACATCTAGATAAATTCCTTGAGGGGTCCAGTTCCAAAATGGGGTAATTTGTGGGGGAGCTCCACTGTTTAGGCACCATAGGGGGTCTCCAAACGTGACATGGCGTCCGCTAATGATTCCAACCAATTTTGCTGTCAAATGATGCTCCTTCTCTTCTGAGCCTCGCTGTGCGCCCAAACAATTACTTTCCACCACATATGAGGTATCTCCGTACTCAGGAGAAATTGCACAATACGTTTTATGGTACATTTTTTCCTGATACCATTGTGGAAAAAAAAGCTACCTGGTTCAAGTGACAGTTTTGTGGTGAAAAAAAAAAATTGTATTCATGGCTCAACATTATCAACTTCTGTGGAGCCCTTGGGGCTCGCTAAACATCTAGATAAATTTCTTGAGGGGGTCTAGTTTCCAAAATGGGGTCATTTGTGGGGGAGCTCCATTGTTTAGGCACCTCAGGGGGTCTCCAAATGCAACATTACGTCAGCTAATGATGCCAACCAATTTTGCTGTCAAATGGCGCTCCTTCTCTTCTGAGCCCCGCCATGCGCCCAAACAATTACTTTCCACCACATATGTGATATCGTCGTACTCCGGAAAAAATGCACTATAAATTTCATGGTGAATTTTTTTCCTGATACCCTTGTGAAAAAAAAGCTACCTAGTTGAAGCAACAGTTTTGTGGTAAAATAAAGAATTTTTCTTTTGACGGCTCAACGTTATAAACTTCTGTGAAGCCCCCAGGTGTTCAAAGTGCTCACCAAACATCTAGAACAATTATTTGAGGGCTCTAGTTTCCAAAATGGGGTCACTTGCAGGGGAGCTCCATTGTTTAGGCACCTCAGGGTGTCTTCAAACCCGACATGGCGTCCGCTAATGAGTGCAGCTAATTTTGCACTCAAAAATTCAAATGGCGCTCCTTGCCTTCCGAGCCCTACCGTGTGTCCAAACATTTGATTTCCACCACATATGAGGTATCTGCGTACTCAGGAGAAAATGCACAATACATTTTATGGTGCATTTTTTCCTGATACCCTTGTGAAAAAAAAGCTACCTAGTTGAAGCAACAGTTTTGTGGTAAAATATTTTTTTTTCTTTTCACGGCTCAACGTTATAAACTTCTGTAAAGCCTCCAGGGGTTCAAAGTGCTCACTAAACATCTAGAAAAATTATTTGAGGGCTCTAGTTTCCAAAATGGGGTCATTTGTGGGGGAGCTCCATTGTTTAGGCACCTCAGGGGGTCTTCAAACCTGACATGGCGTCCACTAATGAGTGCAGCTAATTTTGCGTTCAAAAATTCAAATGGCGCTCTTTCCCTTTCGACCTCTGCCGTGCGCCCAAACAATTGATTTTTACCACATATGGGGTATCAGCGTACTCAGGAGAAAATGCACAATAAATTGTATGGTGCAATTTCTCTTTTCTCCCTTGTGAAAATGAAAATTTTATGGCTAAACTAACATTTTTGTGTTAAAAAGTAAAATTTTCATTTTTTCCTTCCACATTGCTTTGGTTCCTGTGAAGCACCTAAAGGGTTAATAAACTTCTTGGATGTGGTTTTGAGCAGTGTGAGGGGTGCAGTTTTTAAAATGGGGTCACTTTTGGGTATTTTCTGTCACCTTGGCCTCTCAAAGTCACTTCAAACGTGATGTGGTCCCTAAAAGAAATTCTTTTGTAAATTTTGTTGGAAAAATGAGAAATTGCTGATGAAATTTGACCCCTTCTAACTTCCAAACGAAAAAAAAATTTGTTTCGAAAATTGCGCTGGTGTAAAGTAGACAGTAGTGGGAAATTTTATTTAGTAACTATTTTGTGTGACAGATCTCTCAGATTTATGGGCATAAAATTTCAAAGTTTGAAAATTGCAAAATTTTCGCACAATTTCCTAAATTTTGACAAATAAACGCAAAAAATATCGGCCTAAATTTACCACTGACATGAAGTACAATATGTCATGAGAAAACAGTCTCAGAATCGCCAGGATCTGTTGAAGCGTTCCAGAGTTATAACCTGTCAAAGTCACACTGGTCAGAATTGCAAAAAATGGCCCGGTCATTAGGGTGTTTTAGTGGCCGGGGGTGAAGGGGTTAAAGAAATACATTAAATTGTTGCAGTAATGACACCCATGGGAATACTCACATTAAGATTTAGATCCTGATGGAGTAATGGAGAATATTTTTTTTTTATTTACCGTATTTTTTGTTTTAGAAGACGCACCAATTTTTGTTTCATAAGTCGCACCCAAATTTAGAGATAAAGGTAAAAAAAGAAAAAAAAATAGTCTGTCTTATACTCCGATGGTGTCTTACTGAAAGGAGGTGGCATCGGTGGTGAAGCGGGGTCACAGCAGGCAGGGGCATTTATGGATAGCGCGATGCTGTAGGCGCTATGGTGGAGTCTGTGCTGGCAGTGGTGGGGTCTGTGCTTGCAGCGGTCAGGCTGTACTGGCGGTGTGGGCTTAAAAGACAGGGCGCCCAGAGTCAGCACAAGCGCAGATTGAGCTCTCGGCTCACCGACAATTTGAGATCTCATCTGCGCATGCGCCACCTCCGTGTTGCTGTTTTCCTTAAGTCCGCTGCTGGGAGATAAATGGGCTGGATGCGGCGCGTGCGCAGATGCGATCTTGAGCAGAGAGCTCCATCTGTGTATGTGCTGACTCCTTGCGCCATTATTTGAACCCAGATCATCTAGAACACCCACCACACCGCTCTGCTCCGCACAGCCACCACAGCTAGCACAGCCAACCAACCGGCCGCTTGCACAGCCAGCCGGGCGTTTGCTCAGTGAGTCAGCCGGCTGCCCAGCAGCAACCACATTCGCCAGCACAGCAGCCAGCACGGTCACCAGTACAGCGCCCATTCTCCACCTCCTGGTAAGCTACATTTGGATTTTAAGTCGCACCCCTCATTTTCCTCCCAAATTTTTGTTAAGAAAAGTGTGTCTTATAATATGAAAAATATGGTGACTATAATTTTATAGTAGTCAGTGATGGAAACTGTTGAAAAAAAAAAAAGAAAAGCTAATTTTGTGACTAAAAATGTGATTTTTTTTTTCTCAAGTAATAAAGAATCCCTTGATTTTGTTTAGGCAATATTTTGTGCTCTGATTAGGATTTTTTGTAGAGTATCCCCTCTTCCTAATTCGTTTGTGTATAATTCTACAGTCAGACAAAAAGCTCTAGTCTGAAGAGCATAAACATCTCCTACTGGCAAATTGTTTACTACATGGCATGATGGCAGCTGGTAGCATATAATGTGGCATTGCCACAAAGTGGTTTCCTGTACAATGAAGGATGTATAACATTGTGCTTATCATCACCTAATAATGAAATCTAAAAAGGTACCGTAGTTTGTCATGTATTTCATAGTGAATTTTAAATTGAATCCATTGTTGTCAATATAATTTTAAATGTGTGCATAATCTGAACCGATGTTTCACTGGACATGTGCCAGATGGTGATCACATCATAGGTATACCTCACAAACCATTTTATAGATGACAAAAAAGGATTGGTTAGCGTATGTATAACGTAAGTGTTCTCACCAGGAAATAAAGGTTTACCAGGAACGTCGAAAAACTGGGCAACCATACGTTTATAGAAAAAAACTGTCCATTAAATTTAAAATAGTGGTTTTCCAACAAAAATGTAATAACCAGGAGAATGTATTTACATAACTACGGAGACTATATCTTAAATTTATGTGGATGATACATGGTAGCAAAAATAGTTTGATCATGGGGTATGCAAAAATAAAGCAACATAATGTTGCACGTGATTCACTTATCACCATGTTCCCAATTTACATTTTGTAAGGCCCCAGTAGATGTCTACTGTCTCTTATATATCCTGTGATGAATTGAACAATAAGTTGTAATAATTGATCCACCCACATGGATAATCGTTCATTGACTGCCACAATTCGATGGTAAGGGGGCGGAAATGCCCCCCTTGTGCACTTTCCGGAGTGCGTGAAAAATTGTACATATCGATATATCCATAATTAGATAAAAATGTACATATTTATCCAGTATGACTTTTTGAAAACTCATTGACAATAATAGAGTTGAGCGAACCTTAGGCTCGAGGCTCAGGCTCGGAAAAGGATGTAAAAATCACCCTGGTGAGTATAGTGGAGTGCTGGTATCTGAGTGATGCGCAGCATTGTGCATGCTGTGAGAAGTGTGCAATCGGCTCAAATATGGCTTACATTCAGCATTCTCAAATGCATTGTTCATGGAAAATTAAAAAAAAAAAAACAAAACACTGCCCACCCACCTCCAGAAGAGTTTTGCTTTTGGCCCATAGCAAAACATTTCCAGAGGTGGGTGTGAGTGTTTTTTTTTATTTTCTGTAAACAATACATCTGAGACAACTGAATGTAAGCCAAATTTTAGGCAATCACACACTAACCGCAGAGCGCACAATGCTGCACATCACTCAGACACCAGCACATAGCTATACTCACCAGGGTGATTTTCACGTCATTTTCCAAACCCAAACATTGAGCCTAAAGTTCGTTCAACTCTAGAGAAAGGCATTTAATTTATTCTGTATAGAGGATAAAGGGTCAATAGTTAATGCACGGTAAGTACTAGTATCCGCTATCATTTTCTAATTTCTATGTTGTATAATTCACTATCTAGAATTACCAAAGCCCCTCTTTATCCAAGGGGCGTATGACAAAATTGTCATTTTTCTTCAAATGATTTAAAGCAGATATTTCTCTAGGGGTTAAATTTTATAGTCAGTGGGTTTGTTGAAATCAACTAATTGTTGAATTTCCCTCTCCATGACATTCTGGAACGTACCCATTATGGACGCTCTTGATACCACTGGGTAGAAGTTCAGATTAGAAGTTTTCAACACCAGTAAGTTAACCCCTTAGTGACGGAGCTAATTTTCACCTTAATGACCAGACCAAATTTTGCAATTCTGACCAGTGTCACTTCATGAGGTTATAACTCTGGAACGCTTTAACGGATCCTGGTGATTTTGAGATTGTTTTTTCGTCACATATTGGACTTCATGTTAGTACCAAATTTAGGACATATAGTTTAGGACATATATTTTGCGTTTATTTATGAAACAAATTGAATTTTGGCAAAAATTTTGAAAATTTAGCAATTTTCAACTTTTGAATTTTTATACCGTTAAACCAGAGATTTCTGTGACACAAAATAGTTAATAAATAACATTTCCCACTTGTCTACTTTACATCAGCACAATTTTGGAAACAACATTTTTTTTTGTTAGGAAGTTAGAGGGGTTCAAAGTTTATCAGCGATTTCTCATTTTTACATCAAAATTTACAAAACCATTTTTTTAGGGACCACATCACATTTGAAGTGACTTTGAGGGGCCTAGATGACAGAAAATACCCAAAAGTGACACCATTCTAAAAATTGCACCCCCCAAAGTACTCAAAACCGCATTCATGAAGTTTATTAACCCTTCAGGTGCTTCACATGAACAAAAGCAATGTGGAATGAAAAAAAGCAAAAATTAAATTTTACCTAAAAATGTTGCTCTAACCCAAATTTATTCACTTTTAGAAGAAATAACACAACAAAATGGACCCCAAAACTTGTTCCCCACTTTCTTATGAGCGCGCCGATACCCCACATGTGGTCAGAAACCTCTGTTTGGACAAATAGGAGGGCTCGGAACAGAAGGAGCAATATTTGAGTTTTGGAAAGCAAATTTGGCTGAAATAGATTGCGGGCACCATGTTGCATTTACAGGTCCGCTAAGGTACCTAAACAGAAGAAACCCCTCACAAGTGATGCCATTTTGGAAACTAGACCCCTCAAGCCTTCTATCTAGGGGTATAGTGAGCATTTTAGATCCACAGGTACTTCACAGATTTTGTTAATGTTACGTTGTCATATTGAAAATTTTAATAATTTTCTCCAAAATGTTGCGTTAGCATCAATTTTCTCACTTTTTCAAGAGGTAATTCCAAAAATTTGACCTCAAGGTTTGTTAACCACTTTTTTATGAGCGCGGTGATACCTCACATGTGGTCTGAAACCTTTGTTTGGACAAATGGGAGGGCTTGGAACGAAAGGAGCAATATTTGAATTTTGGAAAGGAAATTTGGCTGAAAAAGATTGCGGGCACCATGTCGCATTTGGAGGTCCCCTAAGGTACCTAAACAGCAGAAACCCCGCACAAATGACCCCATTTTAGAAACTAGGCCCCTCAAGGAATTTATCTAGATGTTTGGTGAGTACCCTGAACCCCCAGGTGCTTCACAGAATTTTATAACGTTGAGCCATGAAAATAAAAAAATAAAATTTTACCACAAAATTGTTATTTCAACGAGGTAGTTTTTTTTTTCACAAGGGTAACAGGAAAAAAATCACCATGAAATTTATTGTGCAATTTCTCCTGAGTTTGGCGATACCTTATATGTGGTGGAAATCAACTGTTTGGGCGCATGACAGGGCTCGGAAGGGAAGGAGCGCCATTTGACTGCAAAATTGGCTGGAATCAATAGCGGACGCTATGTTGCATTAGGAGAGCCCCTAAGGTGTCTATACAGTGAAGCTCCCCAACTTGTGGCCCCATTTTGGAAAATAGACCCCTGAAGGAATTTATCTAGATGTTTGGTGAGTACCCTGAACCCTCAGGTGCTTCACAGAAGTTTATAATGTTGAGCCATGAAAATAAAAAAATACATTTTTACCACAAAATTGTTACTTCAACCAGGTAGCTTTTTTTTTTTTACAAGTGTAAAAGGAAAAAATTCAGCATAAAATTTATTGTGAAATTTCTCCTGAGTATGCTGATACCTTATGTGTGGTGAAAATCAACTGTTTGGGTGCACAGCAGGGCTCGGAAGGGAAGGAGCGCCATTTGACTGCACAATTGGCTGGAATCATTAGCGGACGCTATGTTGCATTTGGAAAGCCCCTAAGGTGCCTAAACAGTGGAGGTCCCCCACAAGTGACCCCATTCTGGAAACAAGACACCTCAAGGCTTTTATCTAGGTGTATATTGAGCAGTTTGAATCCAAGAGTACTTCACAGAATTTGATAAGCTTAAATTGCCATATTGAAAATTTTCATTTTTTTCACAAAAATGTTGCTTTAGCATCATATTTCTTACTTTTTCAAGAGGCAACAACAAACCGTGGACCCCACAGGTTGTTATCCAATGTCTTATGAGCACAGGGATACCCCACATGTGGCTAAAAACCTCTGTTTGGATAAATGGGAGGGCTTGGAATGGAAGGAGAAACCATTTGAATTCTGGAAAAGTTGAAATAAATTGCGGGCACCATGTCACATTAGCAGGGCCCCTTGGGTACCTATACAGCAGAAACCCCCCACAAGTGACCCCATTTTGGAAACTGGATTTTATTCAGGAGTATAGTAAGCATTTTGAATCCACAGGTACTTCACAAAAATGTTGCTGTAGCAACAAATTTCTCACTTTTAGGCTATGTGGCCATGATCCAGCGACATGGCGTCTAGTACACAGTGCCAGCCTTCCTGCAGAGATGTGAGTGTTGTCCACGGGAGACCGCAGCTGCCCATGCCCACGATTTGGGTTCAGGCTGCTGTGGAGCTCTATGCTACCTGTAGAGAACACTCTTGTCTCCGCAGCATAAATTGACATGCTGAGGCTCTGGAAGCTGCACCACAGGTCGGTTTATGCTGCGGAGAAAAGAAGCACATTGGGCATAGAGTTTCTAAAAATCCTTCCACTGTGCTTCTACTGCACAACGCAGTGTTATGGACGCAGGGAAAACACTCTGCGCCCAAAACGCTGCAAACCCTGATTGTGGGCACATAGCCTAAAATGCTACAATGGATGAATGGATAGATGTCAAACATATATAACGTCCCACCCCCCTGCATATTCTAAGCTGGCGCCCTTTAGTGCCTTTCATGTGGCACTAAAGGGTGTCTAGCCTTGTATTTAGCCCCCCAAAAAATTAATAATTAAAATAAACGACGTGGGGTCCCCCCTATTTTTGATAGCCAGCTAGGGTAAAGCAGACAGCTGTAGCCTGCAAACCACAGCTGACAGCTTCACCTTGGCTGGTGATCAATTTGGAGGGCTTTCCAAGCGTTTTTTAAAAAAAAAACAAAAAAAAAACAACAAAAACAAACGTGGGGTCCCCCCCAAATTAGATCACCAGCCAAGGTGAAGCAGACAGCTGGGGTCTGGTATTCTCAGGGTGGGAAGAGCCATGGTTATTGGACTCTTCCCAGCCTAAAAATAGCAGGCCGCAGCCGCCCCAGAAGTGGCACATCCATTGGATGCGCCAATCCTGGCGCTTCGCTCCAGCTCATCCCGCGCCCTGGTGCGGTGGCAAACGGGGTAATATACGGGGTTGATACCAGCTGTAATGTCACCTGGCATCAAGCCCTGGGGTTAGTAATGTCACGGCATCTAAACAGATACCCGACATCACTAACCCAGTCAGTAATAGAAAAAAATAAAGACAAAAAAAAAAAATTTATTTGAAAAAAAAAAACTCCCCGAAACATTCCTTTTTCACCAATTTATTGAAAATAAAGAAATTTCGGTCGCTGTAATCTATTTTGGAGGTCCCTCGGCGACTCTGGACCTTCTAGAATATGGGGGGCACGTTCAGGAACGTATCCCCCATTTTCTGGAAGAGCAAGCTCTCCATGAGCAGTGTGGGTGCAGTAATCTGAGAATACTGCACTCACACTGCCCCGGTCGAACCTAGGGCAGCATGACCTGCAGTAACCTCATTCCAGAATATGAGGGGCACGCTCACAGAACGTACCCTCCATATTCTAGAACAGCAGGCTCTCCATGTGAGGAGTGTGGCTGCAGATTACTGCACTCACTCTCCCCCGGTCCACAGCGCAGCAGCGAGGTCAGCGTCCCTGCTTGCAAGGATCCAGCTGACAGCCGCTGTCTGCGCATGTGCCGCCAGCTTTCTAGGAGGCGGAGTGATCGCGGGGACGGAGCAGCAGGTAGGTAACGGGGCTGACCGGGGCTGACCGGGGGACGACTTTTCTGCCGCATGTGACGTGTCACATGCGGCAGAAAGAGCAGAATGAATGCTGCCGCGCGCCGCAATCGTGCATGCTCTGGAGGGGGGGTAAGGGGGAGCGCTCTAGAGAACCGGAGGGGCTCCGGTGGACCAGAGGAGGGGTCAGCGGGAGGACCTTTCCCTCCGATCTGAAATGTTTGATCATTTCAGATCGGAGGGAAATGAATGCAGAGCCGGCGCCGGCGGCAGTTTTCTGTGCGCTTCGGCGCCATTTTGACTGCTCCGGAGGGGGGGTAGGGGTGGGACTCTCCGGTACCGGGGGCTTTGGGGGCACTAGGGGTTTCTATTTCTTTCTCATCTGACATGTTTGATCATGTCAGATGAAAAAGAAATCAGTTTTACCGGCCATTTATTTTTTTTTCATGTGTTCGTCGGTATACGGTGTATACCGCCGATCACATGATCGGGGTCCAAAAAAAACACCCCGATTCATAATATGGGGGGTCTCAGCTACCCCCGGTAACTGAAACCCCCGAGATTTTTGGTCGCTGGGGGGCGCTACAGGGTTTTTTCGGGCCGCCGCTTTAAAGCGGCGGAACAGAATAAGTACCCTGTTTTGCCGCCGCTTTAAGTCGTACGGCCGTCGTTATGAGGTTAAACGTATTATCTTTAGATGTTTCATCCTGTAATTCTAATAAGGTCTCGGATGAAATTTGCTCAAACAGGCTCATGTATAGAGGAATGGGAATTTCCATGGTATGTGTTTAAATTGTAATTTTTTCAAATGTGATCAAGAACAGTTCTTAGATTTTGACCATGAAAATGTAATCACACATACCATGGAAATTCCCATTCCTCTGTCCATGAGCAAGTTTAAGCAAATTTCTACTGATTCATTAACTTCTAAAGTAATTTACCTTTCTCAATCAATTATACAATGGTCTCTTTTTTTTTTTTTTTTTACAATTTCTCTAGAAAATTTCTCCCCATGCACATTATTTTTGATGGTCAACAAAATATGATTTTCCAGTAATTCAGGTTTCAAAATCTAGGTAGGAGTATGGCCTCTTCCCTGTGTGAATTCTTTGGTGTATCGTAAGATCAGATTTCTGCTTAAAATATTTCCCACATTCTGAACAGTAAAAAAATTTCTTCCCTATGTGACTGCTATGGTGTTTAGTAAGATGACATTGCTCTGCAAAACATTTCCCACATTCTGAACATGAAAAAGGCTTCTCCTCTGTGTGACTTCTCTGGTGTAAAATGAGATTTGATTTCTGTGTAAAACATTTTCCACATTCTGAACACGAAAAAGGCTTCTCCCCTGTGTGACTTCTCTGGTGTTTAACAAGATATGATTTCTGTAAAAAACATTTCCCACATTGTGAACATGAAAAAGGTTTCTCCCCTGTGTGACTTCTCTTGTATGTAACAAGATGCTTTTTATCTACAAAACATTTTCCACATTCTGAACTTGAAACAGGGTTCTCCTCTCTGTGAGATCTCTGATGTGTAATAAAAAATGATTTACGGGTAAACCATTTCCCACATTCTGAACATGAAAAAGACTTCACCTCTACATGCGTCGATTGATGTGAAACAAGGTGTGATTTACGTGCAAAACATTTCCCACATTCTGAACATGAAAATGGCTTCTCCCCTGTGTGGATTTGCTGATGTGTAACAAGATTTGATTTCCCTACAAAACATTTCCCACATTCTGTACATGAAAAAGGCTTCTCTCCTGTGTGACTTCTCGTGTGTACATCAAGATGTGATTTCTGTGTAAAACATTTCCCACATTCGGAACATGAAAAAGGCTTCTCCCCTGTGTGTCTTCTCTTGTGAACACCAAGATGCATTTTATTTGCAAAACATTTCCCACATTCTAAACATGAATATGGCTTCTCCTCTCTGTGTGTTCTCTTATGTGGAACAAGATTTAATTTAGATGCAAAACATTTACCACATTCTGAACATGAAAAAGGCTTTTCCCCTGTGTGACTTCTCATGTGTATAACAAGATGCATTTTGTCTACATAACATTTCCCACATTCTGAACATGAATAAGGCTTCTCCCCTGTATGATTTCTCATGTGATTAACCAGATATGATTTTTGTACAAAACATTTCCCACATTCTCGACATGAATATGGCTTCTCCCCTGTGTGACTTCTCTTGTGTATAACAAGATGTGATTTATGTGCAAAACCTTTTCCACATTCTGAACATGAATGTGGCTTCTCCCCTGTGTGAATTCTCTTGTGTCTAGCAAAACTTGATTTAAATGCAAAACATTTTCCACATTCTGAACATAAATATGGCTTCTCCCCTGTGTGAATTCTCTGATGCGCAACAAGATCTGATTTATATGCAAAACCTTTTCCACATTCTGAACATGAAAAAGGCTTTTCCCCTGTGTGACTTCTCATGTGTGTAACAAGATGATTTTTATCTACAAAACATTTCCCACATTCTGTACATGGAAAAGGCTTTTCCCCTGTGTGACTTCTCATGTGTGTAACAAGATGATTTTTATCTACAAAACATTTCCCACATTCTGAACATAAATACAGCTTCTCACCTGTGTGATATCTCTTGTGTCTAACAAGATGTGATTTATCTACAAAACGTTTTCCACATTCTGAACATAAATATGGCTTCTCCCCTGTGTGAGTTCTCTGATGTCTAACAAAATGGGATTTCTGCACAAAACATTTTCCACATTCTAAACATAAATATGGCTTCTCCCCAGTATGAATTTTCTCATGCCAAACAAGATGTGATTTCTGTTTAAAATATCTCCCACACTTAGAACAAAAAAATCTATCACCGTCCGTGTGACTTTTTTGATGTTTAAAAGATATTTTGAGGGGAAAACTATTTCCATGTTCTGAATTTGAAATTTGTTTCTTTTCTTTAAGAGCAGTTTGTTTTTTAATGCCTCTTTTGTGAATTTTATTTTTCTTAGTGGTCTGTGATGAATTAGAAGAGAGAACCTGTTTCATAGGATCAGATGATAGATCTTTGCTGTGAAGGGATGATGGATAATCTGGAGTAATGGCATTCACTTCAACTGTATCCTGTGTGATCTCAAAGTCATCGGATTTAAAAATTGAAGATGTCAGTT
This sequence comes from Anomaloglossus baeobatrachus, assembly GCF_048569485.1. NCBI lineage: Eukaryota > Metazoa > Chordata > Amphibia > Anura > Aromobatidae > Anomaloglossus > Anomaloglossus baeobatrachus. Next base: position 544,298,289 of record NC_134357.1, on the reverse strand, counting down.
GTCCCTCCAATCTCCTGTCACGGTCTTCTGCCAAGAATAAAACAAATTATTATTTTTAAATAAAATATTCTTGAAATTTATATTTTTCAACATTTCTACTTAAATGTCTATAGAAATGGCAAGTTATGCAGCAAAATTGAATTATTCACTAAGACAATGACAGTTCACCGACTAAGACGATCATAGCATGATCCAGTAGTATGTGGTTGGTGTTCAACTGTTTGCTCATAAAGCTTCCCATATATTGGTATAAAAAGCCACCAAAAAGTTATTTAAATGAAAATCTCATTATTCCACATTCTATACATGAAAAAGGCTTCTCTCCTGTGCGACAAGATTTAGTTCATTTAAAAACATTTTTCCACATTCGTATAGCTTGTCCACTGTATAATTTCTTGTGAGTAACTGATGAAACTGCACCTCGCAGCCCCACCATGATATCTCTAATACGTCGGAGCCATGTGATACCGCTTTGTCACTTGTGCCAACCCTTGACATTCCGCATCTCAAGGGGTACATAAGGTCCACTTTTGCGTAGTTTTATGTTGCCATTAGTTCCTAGTTAAAAGAGAAACCAACCCAGGTAACTTGTGATATTGCACCGATAACATGCACGTGGGGATTTGGGGATTGAGATAAAAAAAACAACCCAAGATTAAAATTATATATTTAATTGCCTTAAAGGGAATGTATCGTCAGAAAAAAAAAAATTCAATAACTGAAAAAATGTAAAGTAATAATATTTTAATGTCTTTTTTAAATATTATTATTTTTTTTAATTGAGCAAAATATATAAAAAAAAAGAACCTTAAAGTTTGATATTTTCCACTGTTAAACACAAGGGGGAGCAGCTTCTGAAATCTACAGAAATCCAATGTAGAAAAAACTCAAAGATTACAGCTGCAGTAAAGTGGGAGGAGTCTGCTCTCCTGTGTGTGATGGCACGCCTCCCCCCTCCCAATCTGAGTGTTTACAACAGATAACAGAGAATGACATGTAGGGACACAGTGCAGAGCCATTTTGTGGGTGACCAGAAATGTCTAAAGTGTCACCAAGGACAGCAGGAGTATCACACAGGACAGGATTAGATACACAGCCGTGCAGACAGTATCACACAGGATAGGATTAGATACACAGCCGTGCAGACAGTATCACACAGGAGAGGATTAGATACGCAGCCGTGCAGACAGTATCTCACAGGATAGGATTAGATACACAGCCGTGCAGACAGTATCCCACAGGATAGGATTAGATACACAACCGTGCAGACAGTATCCCACAGGAGAGGATTAGATACACAGCCGTGCAGACAGTATCCCACAGGCTGGGATTAGATACACAGCCGTGCAGACAGTATCCGACAGGATAGGATTAGATACGCAGCCGTGCAGACAGTATCACACAGGAGAGGATTAGATACACAGCCGTGCAGACAGTATCACACAGGAGAGGATTAGATACACAGCCGTGCAGACAGTATCACACAGGAGAGGATTAGATACACAGCCGTGCAGACAGTATCACACAGGAGAGGATTAGATACACAGCCGTGCAGACAGTATCACACAGGAGAGGATTAGATATACAGCCGTGCAGACAGTAGCAGCGGCGGTACTTACATGCAGTGGCACACACGCACACACACACACACACACACAGCAGCGGCTGGGGAGAGCGGAGGGAGGGGGTGTCATCTGAGATGGTAACGGCGGGGGGAGGGGCGGCGGTAGCAGTAGCGGGGGCAGAGCGGGGGCTGGGGAGAGCGGAGGGATGGGTTGTCATCGGAGATGGTAACGGGGGGAAGGAAGAAGAGGGGAGGGGCGGCGGCCCGTACTCACATATCCCAGTGGTAGACAGGGGTATAGTGAAGCAAACAGCATACGCTGTGAGCTCCACAATGATGGCGCTGATCTCCTCCCTCTGCTGTGATCTGGACAGCCCAGGGGGCGCGTCCAGGTCACAGCAGACGCCCACTGTAACGTAAATGATGGGGTCGGATCCTGACCACTGTTCTCTATGCACAGGGGCTGCCATAAAGGAGTGAGTAACTGTCGTTACACACACAGCAAATCCAGCATGGCCCCTAGTGCCTCCAGTAAAATTAGAATTAAATAAAAACTAAACAAGCTGCGATTTTCATTTTGTATTAAAAATACTTGATTTCATAATCACTATTTTTAATACAAAAATAAAAAAGCGCGATACCTTACCTTTAAGGGCAGACTAGATAAATCAATATAAACATGAGAAATGTACGGATATTACAGTTAGAAATGCAGAAGCAAGGTAGTAGCACAAAAAGGTATTTGCAAACACATTAATCAGTTAACAGTTTCCTTAGATGTTAAGCCTTGGTGCTGGCTTGGCACAGGGGAGGCGCTGTGAAGTCAATTGTTTCCTTGGTACTGTCAGCACGTTTACTGGATGTGGCCTCTCCTGAGAGAACACCTCCAAAATGTCTGCTTTGGTTTTTATGAACCCACGACACACCCACATGCCTCTCCTCTGGTGACCTATGACAGGACTGGACAAGGGATGATCAGGTTCTAGAGAGTTATGAAAAGGCAGCTTTCCTCATATCTCCGCCTCCAAGTGTCCCAAGCGGAAGATATTGTTATCATGGTTCCTATTATGATTTTATCTATTCATAGCTAGGAAATATAATTATTTGTCTATTGTCTTCAAGCAGCCAGTTAATAATTACATCCCACAATTAAAGCAAATTAAGTGTTACGTACGTCTCACAATCCCGCAGCCGAAAATATGCCTGCCATATTTATGGGAGCTGCACATGCCCCAATATTCCTAATTTGCTGGGCTGCCATCTAATCTGGCAGTAGTCTTTGAAGCTTTTCTGGGTATACCAATCACTTGCCCCCTTTCTTAGGTAAATTACTTTTTGTCACCAGGAGGCCTAACTTTATCAGGGAACTTCCTCTTTCTGATTAACTTTGTCACCTACCATTTGTTCCAGGATCTTGGGCATTGGATTTCTTTCCTGAATAGGATGTGTGGAAATATAAAGTATATGATTGGCAGATGATTGCCATGTATGGATCTATCATATTCCTCCCAGTAACAATATATGATTTCTGTACAAAATATTTCCCACATTTTGGACATGAATATGGCTTCCACCTTGTGTGAGTTCTCTCATATGTAACATGTGATTTATTTACAAAACATGTCCCATATTCTGAACATGAATATGGCTTCTCACCAGTATGAATTCTCTTATGCCTAACGAGATCTGATTTCTGTTTAAAATATCTCCTACGAGGGTGTGGTCTGGCTATGAAGGAGTGAGGACACACTTCACCTCGACTCCCTAACCTATCCTGGTTGTCTGCTGATTTATCACACCCTCAGGTCCTTGGCTACGGACTATGAGTTACAAAAGAAGGGGGAAACCATCCAAGCATCCCTAATTTGAAGTCCAAGTCGCCATCAGAGGCATACAGCGTTTTTTCTCAGGGGCCTCGGCAGTTCCCACCATCCAGGATACAGAAAACATGGCCGCCAGCTCCCCCAGCCATGCTATGGCATGCAGCGCAAGGAAGGCATCACAGGATCCTGGTCAGACCCGTCAGCTAGACATGGCTCCAGTGGTCTGGATTCATTACCAGGGGCTCAGCCAGGCTGTTGAACATCAAGAACAGATGGATGCTAACGGTGCAGAAGGTGACTTCTGTGGGACCCCGGATGGGCGACTGCAATCGAGATGCAGTATGCAGTGGAGTGTTGGCCAGGAACTCGTACGAGCAGCCATATAATGCAAAGCTGACAGGTGCACAATGGACACCGGCACCTGCCTTTGCCTCTCTCATCGTACTGGATGGTGGATGGGTCCCGACCCTCCAGTGCACCCTGCAACCCAGGCACCGTGCGGTACAGTGGCTGACAACCTCCTGCCCAGACACCTACCCACAAAATACTGCTGCAATATCAGGGGTTGGGAGTTCATGGGTTGTGACCCTTTTGGAAGTGCCTGGCGTTTCCCTATCTCCCCTCCGTATATATGATGGCAATCAGCCTCATGTAGTATCTATAGCTGGGTTCACACTAAGCGACAACGACGTCGCTGTTACGTCACCATTTTCTGTGACGTAACAGCGACCTTGTAAGTCGCTGTTATGATCGCTGCTTAGCTGTCAAACACAGCGACGCAGCAGCGATCATAACGTCGCTGTGCTACATGTGCAGAGAGCAGGGAGCCGCGCTTAGCGCTGGCTCCTTGCTCTCCTAGGTACAGTACACATCGGGTTAATTAACCCGATGTGTACTGCAGCTACATGTAACAGTGCAGAGAGCAGGGAGCCGCGCACACTGCTTAGCGCTGGCTCCTTGCTCTCCTTGCTACAGTATACATCGGGTTAATTACCCGATGTGTACTGCAGCCACATGTGCACAGAGCAGGAGCCGGCACTGGCAGCAAGGGCGGAGGCTGGTAACGAAGGTAAATATCGAATAACCAGGGAAAGGTCTTCCCTTGGTTACCCGATGTTTACGCTGGTTACAGCTTACCGCAGTTGCCAGACGCCGGCTCCTGCTCCCTGCTCGCTTCATTTCGTCGCTCTCTCGCTGTCATACACAGCGATGTGTGTGTCACAGCGGGAGAGTGACGACCAAAAAATGAAGCTGGACATTCAGCAACGACCGGCGACCTCACAGCATGGGCCAGGTAGTTGCTGGATGTCACACACAGCGACAGCGACGGGACGTCGCTGCAACGTCACAGAAAATAGTGACGTAGCAGCGACGTCGTTGTCGCTGTGTGTGACACCTGCTTATCTGCAAAGTCTATATGGGAATAGAGCCTTTAGTGGGACCTGCATGCAGCACTGCTCCCTGTGATCCCTCCATGTTGGTTTGGGAGTGTTAGCTGAATTGAGAGACCTCCAAGCCCGCATCAATACCATACCCTCTAGGGAAGATATGGTGGTGTTTGTAGTAAGGCTTGAAAATGCTTATCGTACCGAACTCTCTAACTTACACACATCTAGAGAATTGATACTCAAGTACAGACTCAAGCAAATAAAATCCAGTCCCTACAGGATAATATACTCATCAACAAATCTTAGATGTCCATTCTCAACAATTTCACTACTTTACAGAAGCAATGGACGACACTGAGAACTGGGGCTGCCGCAACAATCTGAGAATAGTGGACATTCTGGAAGACATTGATTCCAAAGATCTCCCATGGGTCCTTCAACAAGTGTTCAACAAAATCCTAAGAGCCTTAGGCCTGAGATCTTCAGACCTTGATCGCCCACGAGACATCATTATGTGCAAAAGGAGGCTGTCCAAGAGAGGTTTAGGGATGGAGCAGCAGCCTCCTTCCAGAAGGTCAAGCTCCAAATCCTGCCTGACCTGTCCCACCTTACCCTTCAAAGAGCAAGAGCCTTAAGACCACTCGCCTGCAAGTGAGACGTGATGGCCAACTTCACATCCTCCGCTTCATATGGGACATTAAACCCTTTACTGCGGCTCTTACCCTACCAAAAGTGGAGATCACGAAATGGCCCACGATCCCCATGGAGTTCTTAGAGGCCTCCCACAGCGCCCTCCCAGGTTATTGACGTGACAGAAGAAGCTGCAACAAGAAGGTCATCCCTTCCTGAGCTGTGAGAAACCTATTGCTGCCTTTTCAGCTGGCTTTGTTTTGATAACCTGCCTTCTTTTTCAGGGAGTTTCTATTTGCTAGAATGCCTTGTAATGTATACCCTTTAATGCCATAAGTTCCCAGTTCTTAACATGTTACACCTGTTTTGATATACTATTGCCTTTGATTCAAAATATTAAATTCTGATGCAGTTTCACTTCCATGGACTCTCCTGGACCACTCTCTGTGGAGGAGGCAGTGGCTACCCCATGGAGTTCCGTCGCCGGTAGTAACAAATAAGTTATGGCCAAACCTTCTCTCCCCCCTCAATTTGCTCCTTCCCATTCTTCCACTCATTCTAATTTTGAGGGCTTCGTGTGTGGGCTGTCATTATTCAGAGGAGTGAGTTAGTCCGGGGCAGCAAGGGGAGCTCCTTTGTAGAAAGCCTATCCCCTGTAGGGGACCGTATGTCTCTATTAGACATTTGCTTTAATTTACCCCATTTAACAGGCCTAACTTTTTGGTTCTCTCTCTGCATCTCAGTTTTCTATTTTACTATACTCTCTCCTCTCTTCCTTCCTCTTTATCCTCTTCTCTTGCCGCCTCCTCCTCCTTTCCTTACCCTTCTCTTGATTCCTACCCCTTTTCCTCTTCCCCATCTCTTTCTTCTTTCCCCTGTGTTTATTTCTCCCCTTTTGTCCTTCCATCCCGATTTGATCCTTAAGCATACTCCTAAGTAAAATGACACAGATTAATATTGGATCCTACAACACAAGAGGACTAAATAAAAGCTAAAAAAAAAATTACAGATCTTATACGAGATGCATAAAAAACATATCCATATTCTCATGCTGCAAGAAACTAATTTTAGGTCAGGTTGCCTCCCTGTGCTGAAAGATAGGAATTACACCTCCTGGTTTCACAGCTCCAACCCCAACTCCACATCTGGGGTTGTCTCCATTGCCCTACACAAAAATTTGGTTCACAAAGTGAAGGACTGTATGGCGGATCCTGGGAGTAGATTCCTGTTTTTGAGATTTTGTATCAACTCCACCGTGTACACCATTGCTAACTGGTACCTCCCAACAGTGACCCTTCACTGGTTTGCGCCACTTTCCTGACAAAACTAGCCGACTGTATGGAGGGCGTGTTAGTGGCGGGTGGAAACTTCAATCTGACTTTTGACCTAGACATTGACATGTCGTCAAGTCGCCACTTCCTGTCCAGCAGAAAGATAAGAACTCTCATTCAAAACATGCAATAGGTATATGTCTGGCGTGCTTTATATCCCACCACTAGGGACTACTTTTATAACTCCCCTGCGCATTCTTCCTATAGCCGTATTGACATGATCCTCCTAAGTCAGTATGTTTTGACTTGGCAGGTCAAGGCATCTATAGGGAATGTATCATGGTCAGATCACGCTCTTGTATATGATAATTTTTTCCCTTCTTAACAGCTCCCAATACCCATGGCATTAATGAAAACCTTCTCAAAGATCATTTATGCTGTAACGAAATTTGGACCTCCATTTCTGAATTTCTGGTGAACCACACCTGTGACTCAACCCATCTTCCGACACAGTGGGAGCAATGAAGTGCATAGTAAAAGGCCCATTAATCAATCAAACATGGAGCTAGATTAAAGAAAGAGGACCTCTCTTGCTGTCTTGTTCTTACAGTGAATTAGTACCATGAAATTGTCTCATAAACAGACCCTCTCTCTGTATATGCAGATTTAATGAAAGCCAGAGAAGAACTTAGGGATCTTCTTGACTAAAAATACAAAAGGCAAAAAATAAGATAAGCTGATACTTATAAGAGCACTCAGATAAATGTGGGAGAACCTTGGCCCAATTTATACACCCTAGAAATGCCACTGGTCACGTCCCTAAAATTGAAAATAAAGAGGGCATCCTTACCCAGGACCCAATCCAATTGCAGACTTGTTCCACTCCTTTTACAACGAGCTCTACAATTTAAAAGGTCAATCGGACGATATGTCCCCAGAGTTCTTCAAACGTAAAGTTAAGGGCACAAACACATCAGCGGTATTCTGCCGCACTGCCGGATCCGGCATAAGGGCAATACAGTACAATACGGTTCACAGACAGAGCGGCAAGCCCCGGTCACATGCTGTCACATGCTCCGGTCACATGACCGCATGTGCCCGGAGCTTGCCAGTGAACTTTAATGTACTGTACTTGTGCCGGATCTGCGAGTGCGGCAGGAAAACGCTGGTGTGAAACCAGCGTAATGAATATGTCCACCAGACCACCCTCTGCAGGCTTCCTGACAAGGATACGGCAGCCTTAGAGGAGAATTTCTCTGAAGAGGAGATCTCCTTCATTATTAAAGCCTCCCCAAACGCCAACAGCCCAGGTCCTGACAGATTTACCTCTACATTTTATAAAGTTTTTGAAGACCAAATTGTCCTCTTTCTAATGAAAGTCTTTGGCTCTATCTTGGGGGACTCCCCTTTTGTTGCCTAGTCCCTGGCCAAACCTGGAAAAGATCATAAAATTGTCATTAACTATCGACCTATTTCACTTAGCAATGCACATATCAAAATCTTCGCTAAAGCTCCCATGCTTACTGGGATTATACATAATGACCAGGTTGGCTTCGTCATGGGTCAAGAGGCGAGGGACTATACAATTAAAACTCTCATTCTCATGACTCAGGCAAAGCAAAGAGCACTCCCTGTCTGCCTTCTCTCTATCGACGTGGAAAAGGCCTTTCACAGTGTCAGTTGGGACTTCATGGTGGCTTCACTACGCCAAGTGGGACTGAGTGCCCAATTTATGGAAAAAAGTCTCCTGCCTGTATAGGGGCCCCTCGGCGAGAGCTAAGAGTTAATGGGTTCCTGTCCTCCCCCATTCACAATACATAATGGTACTCGCCAAGGCTGCCCCCTCTACCACCTACTCTATGTTCTTATCATTGAACCCTAGCCACAGAAATCAAACAATCCCAACATTCACGGGATATCTGCAGGAGACCACCGCAAGTCTGCTCTTTATGCAGACGTCGTCCTCCTCCTGTTTATCTCCTTTCCCTCACTAATTAAAGAATTCAAGAAATTTAGCCACCTTAGTAACTGTAAAATAAACTATTCCAAATCAGAGGCTCTCAATATGTCCTTGCCTTAATATGAGGTGGCTCATATTAAAGAAAACTTAGCCTTTAAATGACAGAACTCTGCTATTACTTATCTGTGGCTTTCAGTTCCCTCTTAGCATTCTAAATTGTACCAGCTCAACTACCTCCCTATTCTCAGAAGGATAATAACTCGTATAACAATAAGATTATCCTGGTTCGGACGTATATCATTAACCCCTTCACGACCGGCCGATTTTTCGCATTCCGTTTTTTTTTTCTGCCATTCTTCTTCTGAGAGACGTAACTTTTTTATTTTTCAGTCACTATGGTCATGTGAGGGCTCATTTTTTACGGAACGAGCTGTACTTTTAAATGAAATCATAACCATATAGTGTACTGGATAATGGCAAAAAAATTCCAAATGCAGAGAAATTGCAAAAAAAAGTGTGATAGCACTATTGTTTTTGAGATATTTTATTCACTGTGTTCACTATATGGTAAAACTGATTTGTTGGTGTGATGCCTCAGGTCAGTGCGAGTTCGTAGACACCAAACATGTATAGGTTTACTTTTATATAAGGGGTTAAAAAAAAATAAATCAGAACATTATGTTGGAACTTCACAGATTTGGCTCTCTGAGCAATTTTAAAATGAACATGCACAAGTCGGAGGCGCTTAATATTTCCCTTACGCACCAGGTGATCGATCAGCTTTGAGCGTCGTTCCCCTTTCATTGTCATATCTTGGTATTGACTTGACTGCTGATGTCTCGTCCTTGTACGGAGCTAATATCCTTAAAGTTTTGGGGAAGATAGAGGCGGATCTCCTGAAATGGAATAAGCTGCCAATACCCTGGTTAGGCAGGATAAATGCCATAAAGATGGATATTCTGCCTCACCTGTTATATTTTTTTCCAGGCAATTCCCATACCCTTGCCAACTTAACTTTTTTCACGATTAAAAACGGCCATAACCAGATTCGTCTGGGCACACAGATGCCCTCGGCTGGCCTATAGAGTCCTGAACAAGCCTAGACTTGCGGGGGGGCAGGCCTTCCAGACCTTAAAAAATATCACCTTGCTTCATTGGGAACATGCCTTCTGGATCTCTACCATAACAAAACTTCTAAGCGCTGGGTGGAGGTGGAGATATCTCAGACAGACTGTGCCCCTCTCGTAGCGTGGTTAGCAGCCCCTTCGCACCCGTGCACTCAGGCCAGGCCGTTCCTCGTAAAGAGCTTGTCCTCATTTCTCAGGAGTTCGAACGCACTCCTGGGCATTTCCACTATACCTGGACCACTGACACCTTTACATAATAATTCTCTACTCCCGACAGATTTAACAGGCAACATATTTCTTCACATGTCCAAAGGCATGGTGTCCATAATGAGGGATCTAGTGTCCAATGTGGGTATGAGGCCCCTTCATTCTTTTTTTCCTGACAACCGCACTCCCACAGGAGCTTGGTTTGGTTATGAGCAATTGAAGAGCTTTATTAACTCCCTTTAACCACAAACTAACTTTTATAGGCCCTTGACGCCCTTTGAGTCTCTGTGTCTGGGGGGAGAGCCTCTGGAACACACCATTGCCCTGCTATACAAAATGTTCCAGATTGAGTTGTCTGGACAGGAGGATGATGCCCCTTTCTTCTTGAAATGGGAGGTGGATTTGGGGAGACCCCTCACGCGTGAGGAACGCTCAAAAATATTACTTTTTACCCACAAGTCGTCGCTGGATGTAGCGTTACAGGAACGGGGCTACAACATAGTTTCTAGGTGGTATCACTGCCCCTCCAGAATTCATTCCATGTTCCCATCTGTCTCTGAAGAATGCTGGAGATGCTCAAACGATAGAGGCTCATACATCCACATGTGGTGGTCTTGTCCTCTCATACAATATTTTTGGCTAGAGGTGTTTGCCCTTCTGAATAAAGTGTCATCCACTAGGTTTGAGCCGACGCCGGAACTGGCTCTTCTATCCTTAAGCAATATCTCGATCACCAACTTCAAGAGAAGCCTGTTAAGGCATTTTTTGACGGGGGCAAGGAGATTAATCCCAAGGTACTGGAGGCAGACCAAAGTGCCCTCGCGGGCTGAACTGGTGGCCGAGATGAACCACATCTATAGGATGGAGGAGCTGGTCGGCCAGGCGTCTGACTCGGGGGAGCGAGTGTTCAGGCTGTGGGCGCCGTGGATTATGTACAGAGAGACACCAGACCTGGTACTATGGCTTCAAGCTTCAGTTGGGGGCGTGAGACCTCTTTGATTGTCCATTCCACAAAACAAAAGTGCCGGGGGCTGCCCAGACGAGACATCTTCTTCGTCCTTCTTTTCTTTTCCCTCTCCCCCTACATTTCCTCTTTTCTCATCTTTCTTTCCTCTTTGTACATTTTATGTTATGTTTATATTGTTAGAAAGGATTGTCATCTCAGGGACTTTGTGCATCTACGTTGCCTCCCGTTTCTAAACAAGGCTGCATACATTTTTGTATGGGGGTAGGATTGTTGGTCACCCAGTGGGAATCATCTCCAAAGCAAAGCTATTACATGGGTGATGATGGTCTGACCTGAAGTGTGTAGTCAAAAGGAATTATTATGCAAGTAGAAAAGTGTTGTATTACTTATTACCTCTAAGATTTGAGTTATTCTACTGTATATCATATGTTGCCTATCCTATAACTTGTAAACATGTTCTTTATTCGAATAAAATCTGATTTACACAAAAAAAAACAAACAGAGGTTTGTCCGAAAAAAGTGGCGCACGTTTTACGCCATATTCGGTGACCTGTAGCGTTCTCATTTTTCGGGATCTATGGCTCAGTGACTACTTATTTTTTGCGTCTCGAGCTGACGTTTTTAACTGTACCATTTTTGCGCAGATGCTACATTTTGATCGCCTGTTATTGCATTTTGCGTAAAAGTTGTGGCAACAAAAAAAACGTAATTTTGATGTTTGGAAGTTTTTTGCCGCTACACCGTTTACTGATCAGATTAATTGAGATAGATCGGGCGTTTTTGAATGCAGCGATACCAAGTGTGTGTATATTTTTTTAACCCTTTAATTTGCAATGGGGCGAAAGGGGGGCGATTTGAAATTTTAGGTTTTTTTGTAATTTGTTAAAAAAAAATGTTTAACTTTTTTATTTTACTAGTCCCCCTAGGGGGCTATAGCGATCAGCAATCCGATCGCTCTGCCCTATCTGCTGATCCCAGCTACACAGCTGTAAACAGCAGATACGGTCACTTTCTAGTTCACTCAGCTGCGGGCCGAGTGAAACTGAAAGTAATTCATGTCTAGTACAGGAGTCATCACATGACCCTGTGCTACCATGACAACTACCGAAAGTCACTTGATCACGTCACGTGACTTCCGGTATCGGGTGGTAAGTAAAAGTTTACCGCCGATGCCGTTATAATGGTGCTGTCACATATTGACAGCGCCATTTAACGGGTTAAACTGCATGAGCAGATAACGATTCTGCTCCTGCCTAGCAGGCACACATCTCAGCTGTGAAAATCAGCTGAGATGTGCGCCGATCGTGGCATGCTGAAGCAAAAACAAGGAGAAGGAATGTGCAAAAAAAGTGGGATCACCAGATAAATAATGTACAAAAATATCTTTATTTAAACATAGACACAAGTACCACATGTAAATAAAAACAATTAAAAAGCATACAGCTTAAGAGAACACACACTGAGGGTGCCAATGGTATGACACCCAAAGACAACCTCAAAACCTCCAAAAGCCAGAACCCCACTTAGGATGAAATAATGAAATAAATATATAAACAGTGTCCATGGACCAGGACAGTCAGCATAACAGAGACAAGAGTCAAGCTGACATGCCTCGGTCAAAACCAGGCTAGATTGGCAATGCACAATAGTAACAGCACATAACAATATCAGCAGTAATAAATATAGTGCTAAGCACAAATAGAGAGGCCAATACTACCTACAGATGGACACACAGGGGGGCAAAAGCATGGCATAGAGGGATGAGGCACCAGCCCCACGCGTATTGCTACAAACAAGGTGTAGCTTCCTCAGGGGAAATGTGTGGTGTGGAAAACAACGTGCCTTTTTATGCTACAACGTAATTACAAAATTGCTTACCAGCATGTGGAAATGAGGTCAAGAGAATGTGCCATGGAAACGGAGGACGCCCGGTGGAAGCTGCCATATTGCCACGTGATCCCAGTCACATGAGTAAACAATGCCATGCGGGATCGCATGTGCGCATGCGTTAGGAAGATACCCGTAGTAACGATCGGTATGAAGAATCTCACTAGATGCCCAATTTACGTAGTATGCGCATGCGCAGTAGGCTAAAAGCGCTAGAAGCCATAGAAGACTGAAATAAGCAGCCATTTCGCTTGCGCAGGAAACTACAGCGCTATATATGGAATGGCACAGATAACACACGCGCATTGAGCTGCAATATTATATGAGACTAGGTGCAGTGGGTACATATAGGCAGGTTTCAACATAGCAGTCAGTGATATACAGAAAGCTACATTAATATGACAACCTCATTTCAGCTATTAAAGGCACTGTGCCAGTCATGCAAAAATACATAAGTACATGAAACAAACATGACATGTGTTACAAAATATCACATGTCCACACGTTTTATTCTGTGCTGAAAAATCACATAAGATGTTAATGGAACCAGATGAAAAAGGAGCATACTTACAAATATATATACATGGATACATGGACACACGCCCATAGACCTACACACACATTATATATATATATATATATATATATATATATATATATATATATATATATATATATATATATATATATATATATATATATATATATATATATATATATATATATATATATATATACACACACACACACACACACACACACATATGCATAAATGCAAATATGTACCATCTTACATGCAGTTGCAAGCAGGTTTGCACTCCAAAAAATTACACATATAGTCCCAGGAAGGCAGCCACCACAGACATTCATTACCCAAAAAAACCATATAGACTGGGCCACGTGGCAATGAAGGGGAGAGGGAGAAAAGAAGGAGGGAAGGGAGCACAAGTCAGGGCTGAGAGTATCCCCAAAGTGAGACTAGGAAAACGTATGTCAAAATACCCCGGACAAACAATACGGACTTATAAGCTGACATAGTTGACAGTTCATACATATGCAAAGAACGGACATCTTTTATCAGTTATTCCCTTAAGGTATAATCACCACCAAACAGTTAGAAAGTTATCAGCACTAGTATAAACAATCAAACAAGAGGTATGATTGTAGAGGTCCTACATATGGGACAGTCAAACAATTATGCGTAGAGGTTCGGTCCATTTCTTCTTAGGATGCAAGTGTGCCCCCAAGTGGTTATACGGTCTTCTTCTCAAGCCTGTAGATGTTCAATCCTTGGACAATCCAACAGTCTGCCATATTGGTTCAGACAAGTCTTCAAATATAATCATCTGAAAAATTTAGTAAATCAGTAAACGTACAAAAAACAAAAACGGCAAGAGGAAAACCAAAGAAAACACACGAGACGAACCATCCACCCCAAAAAGGGGCGAGGGAAACCCATCCAATGGAAGAATGTAAACCCCTCCGGGACTGAACACAAATGCCTAAACAGGGCAGCAGCATGGACAGAGGCCCAATAGTGGGATACAATATAAGGACCATCGTCAATAGTGCTGGCCGGAGAAGGTCAAGAAGGTTCAGTGAGCATTTTTATTTCTTGTAGAAACCTGTAAACAGAAGTTCCTCGTTGAGTCCATTAGGAGAGAGGCTCCTTAGTTGGTAAATCCATCTTGCCTCTCTTCTTAGCAGTTCATCTGATAGTCTACCCCCACGAATGTTAGAGGACACGGATTCCAACACCAAAATCTGGACACCCCGAAGAGAACTATTATGCAAATCTACAAAATGTTTGGCCACGGATGTGATGGGCTTACCTTGGGCTTTATCTTTCTTCGCCCGTCCAATGTCCGAGAAGTGATGCTGTATCCGCCGTCGCAATTCCTGAGTGGTCTGTCCAACATATAGTTTTGGACAGCCACATAGAAGGAGATAAACCACATTCTTCGTCCGACAATTGGAATAAAATTTAGTTGTTATAGTCCCTGGAAAGATAGAAATTTCAATACATCTCTTAGCAGCCATAAAGGGGCAGATGGTACAGTTACCACAAGGAAAGGAGCCGACCAATTTATGCCCTCGACCCAAAGAAGTAGTGGGTCTTTGGAAATTGCTAGAGGAAAGAATATCTTTTAAAATTTCTAGCCCGTTTTGCAGTGAGCTTGGGGCGAGTACTAATGAATGGAACCAACCTGGGCTCACTGAGCAGAATGTCCCAATTTTTCTCCAATATTCGCCAAATCTTATCCCAATGGTTGTTATACGCAGTTATAAGATTGATGGTACATGGCTCACTATGTTGTTTGCCCAGAAAGGTGTCGGACCTTGGGATATTGGCAGAGTGCTGAAAAGCTTTAGAGACCACCTTGCGTGGATACCCTCTAGTAAGAAAGCGTGTGGTGAGATCCTGTGCTTCATTCCTGAAGGTGGTGAAATTGGTACAGTTACGGCGTACCCGAAGGAATTGGCCCTTGGGTATGCCATCCCGCACATGCCTAGGGTGAAAAGATGTATAGTGTAATACACTATTGGTCGCAGTCTGTTTCCAGAAAAGAGCGGCAACAACACGATTTTCTTCCAAAGAGATCTTCAAAGAGATCTATTCTTAAGCTGCCTATGCGCTTCCCTGATATACAAGTCAACGGGCCACAACACCACATTTCCTCCCTTGGCAGCTTAAGAATTCTACTTTCTATGCAATTCTTCCCTCGGATCCCACTGATTCCTATAAAGAACGTTTGGATAGACTTTTGGGCCGAGCCTTTGATTTGGGTATCATCTCCAAGCGTGAAAGATTTTCTCACAACACGTTTTCCTATCACCCCCACGTTCTATATGCTCCCCAAGGTCCACAAGTCCTTGGTGGACCCACCTGGTAGGCCAATAATCTCGGGCATAGGGGGCCTGTATGAACGTGCTTGTGTTTACCTGGACTTTTACCTGCAGCCTTATGTTTTCGCTCTTGACTCTTACATCAGGGACTCATCACATCTTATTACCCAATTGGAGCAAGTGGAACTGCATGCTGGTACTCTGTTGGTCACCATGGACGTTGAGTCATTGTACACCTGTATTGAACATGATTTGGGCATCCAGGCGGTCACCTACTTCTTTGATCAGCGGTCAACAGGTGATAGAAAGCATGATTCCTTTCTTTTGGATTTGCTACAACTAGTCCTACAGAATAGCTTTTTTGTATTTGATCGTGTTTTCTATAAGCAGGTTTCTGGGACCGCGATGGGTGCCCGTTGTGCCCCCTCCTATGACAACCTATTTTTGGGTTGGTGGGAGGGGACACACGTGGCACTCACCGCCCCTTTTCAGCGCAATGTGGCAAAATGGTACAGATACATCGACGATGTCTTGTTTTTCTGGACAGGTGACCGTCTGTCCTGTGAAAAATTCATCGCTCAGCTCAACGACAATCCGTGGCATATCAGGCTCTCATCAAATATCTCAACTATCTCTGTGGACTTCCTTAATTTGAAGATCTCTTTGGAAGAAAATCGTGTTGTTACCTCTCTTTTCCGGAAACAGACTGCGACCAATAGTGTATTACACTATACATCTTTTCACCCTAGGCATGTGCGGGATGGCATACCCAAGGGCCAATTCCTTCGGGTACGCCGTAACTCTACCAATTTCACCACCTTCAGGAATGAAGCACAGGATCTCACCACACGCTTTCTTATAAGAGGGTATCCACGCAAGGTGGTCTCTAAAGCTTTTCAGCACTCTGCCCATATCCCAAGGTCCGACACCTTTCGGGGCAAACAACGTAGTGAGCCATGTACCATCAATATTATAACTGCAAAAACAGGAGATACAACGAGTATATATGCAAGAAAAATATTTTTATTAATATGAAAGAGACATACGCAACACAGCATGGAATATAAAAACAACTACCAATAATTCAAGGGGGGCACAAGGTATAGAATGTAAAAAAGTTCTCATGGGTTGTCAGTGTATAGGCATATCTCAGGACAGGTTAATATCATACTATTATAAGACTTAGTCCATATGTGTCTGCCCCTAATAGTCGTGGAAAAGGTAAGGCCAAAAAAATTTTTTTATAGACACAGCACAGGACAGAAGGAAAAAATGCAGAGGTACTCAGTCCATACGTGTCCGCCTCTAGTAGTCGTGAAAAAGGTAAGGCCAATATGTCCGCATAATCCAGAGCAAAAAAATTGTGTAATGCATGTATTGCTTTCTCAAGGAGGAAACCCTACTGGCATTGTATACCCATTCATACTTCATTTTTATGAATGTTTACATGCATTAACCTCCTGTGCGACTCTATCATTTCTTATTGGTGCTTGGCCTTATCCATCTTATTAAATGCCCTATCAGAATCTTGTATGGGCGTTTTTATCTGCTGCACCATACCCTTTCCTTTTCCTGTGCCTGTGTACCTGATCTTAATAGCTCATCACTATGGGGCTATTTATAGCCATTGGGTATACAATGCCAGTAGGGTTTCCTCCTTGAGAAAGCAATAGTACCTTCGCGAAACGCGCGTTGGTGGTGATCCTGTTCCTTGTGGGTATGTGCACTCTGTAATTGATCATGTATTAGGTGTTGTCCTTGTATCCATTACACTGTATTTTATATGACCGCAATTCTCTGCACATGAGTCCTTCGGGACCCCGGCATAGTTGTATGCACTTGCACTTTATTGCTTTAACATCTATTTACTGTTTATATTGACCGGGCGACTCTTGCTGCAGTACTTTTTCTCTATCTTGGGTCCTTTCAATACAGTTTTTAACTGGCCTTACCTCTCCCACGGCTACCATTGACAGATATATATAGACTTAGTCCTACTATATTTGTATAGCCTTCTGTCCTGTATAGTGCCTATAAAATAGGTCTCTTTGATCTGCCTTTCTGGTTTCACGGCTATCAGTGACTAACATGCATTGACTGAGTCTTTTTACACCCTTGGTCTTGTGTTATGTCTCTATATCACTAACTGATTGGCCTTACTCTTGCCACGGCTATCAGTGACATACCTATATGAGCTGAGTCTCAGTGCATTACACAATTTTTTTGCTCTGGATTATGCGGACATATTGGCCTTACCTTTTTCACGACTACTAGAGACGGACACGTATGGACTGAGTACCTCTGCAGTTTTTCCTTCTGTCCTGTGCTGTGTCTATAAAAAAATTTTTTTGGCCTTACCTTTTCCACGACTATTAGGGGCAGACACATATGGACTAAGTCTTATCATACTATTATATTAACCTATCCTGAGATATGCCTATACACTGACAACCCATGACAACTTTTTTACATTCTATACCTTGTGCCCCCCTTGAATTATTGGTAGTTGTTTTTATATTCCGTGCTGTGTTGCGCATGTCTCTTTCATATTAATAAAAATATTTTTCTTGCATATATACTCGTTGTATCTCCTGTTTTTGTATATTGTACGAGTAGTGCATGCACCCTGTCGGGGTACATACATACCGACAGCGTGCACACCATATGACTCATTTATTGGGAATTGTTCTCATAATCTTATAACTGCGTATAACAACCATTGGGATAAGATTTGGCGAATATTGGAGAAAAATTGGGACATTCTGCTCAGTGAGCCCAGGTTGGTTCCATTCATTAGTACTCGCCCCAAGCTCACTGCAAAACGGGCTAGAAATTTAAAAGATATTCTTTCCTTTAGCGTCTAGCCATTTCCAAAGACCCACTACTTCTTTGGGTCGAGGGCATAAATTGGTCGGCTCCTTTCCTTGTGGTAACTGTACCATCTGCCCCTTTATGGCTGCTAAGAGATGTATTGAAATTTCTATCTTTCCAGGGACTATAACAACTAAATTTTATTCCAATTGTCGGACGAAGAATGTGGTTTATCTCCTTCTATGTGGCTGTCCAAAACTATATGTTGGACAGACCACTCAGGAATTGCGACGGCGGATACAGCATCACTTCTCGGACATTGGACGGGCGAAGAAAGATCAAGCCCAAGGTAAGCCCATCACATCCGTGGCCAAACATTTTGTAGATTTGCATAATAGTTCTCTTCGGGGTGTCCAAATTTTGGTGTTGGAATCCGTGTCCTCTAACATTCGTGGGGGTAGACTATCAGATGAACTGCTAAGAAGAGAGGCAAAATGGATTTACCAACTACGGAGCCTCTCTCCTAATGGACTCAACGAGGAACTTCTGTTTACAGGTTTCTACAAGAAATAAAAATGCTCACTGAACCTTCTTGACCTTCTCCGGCCAGCACTATTGACGATGGTCCTTATATTGTATCCCACTATTGGGCCTCTGTCCATGCTGCTGCCCTGTTTAGGCATTTGTGTTCAGTCCCGGAGGGGTTTACATTCTTCCATTGGATGGGTTTCCCTCGCCCCTTTTTGGGGTGGATGGTTCGTCTCATGTGTTTTCTTTGGTTTTCCTCTTGCCGTTTTTGTTTTTTGTACGTTTACTGATTTACTAAATTTTTCAGATGATTATATTTGAAGACTTGTCTGAACCAATATGGCAGACTGTTGGCTTGTCCAAGGATTGAACATCTACAGGCTTGAGAAGAAGACCGTATAACCACTTGGGGGTACACTTGCATCCTAAGAAGAAATGGACCGAACCTCTACGCATAATTGTTTGACTGTCCCATATGTAGGACCTCTACAATCATACCTCTTGTTTGATTGTTTATACTAGTGCTGATAACTTTCTAACTGTTTGGTGGTGATTATACCTTAAGGGAATAACTGATAAAAGATGTCCGTTCTTTGCATATGTATGAACTGTCAACTATGTCAGCTTATAAGTCCGTATTGTTTGTCCGGGGTATTTTGACATATGTTTTCCTAGTCTCACTTTGGGGATACTCTCAGCCCTGACTTGTGCTCCCTTCCCTCCTTCTTTTCTCCCTCTCCCCTTCATTGCCACGTGGCCCAGTCTATATGGTTTTTTTGGGTAATGAATGTCTGTGGTGGCTGCCTTCCTGAGACTATGTGTGTATTTTTTTGGAGTGCAAACCTGCTTGCAACTGCATGTAGGATGGTACATATTTGCATTTATGCATATGTGTGTATATATATATATATATGTATATGTGTAGGTCTATGGGCGTGTGTGTCCATGTATATATATTTGTACGCATGCACCTTTTTCATCTGGTTCCATTAACATCTTATGTGATTTTTCAGCACAGAATAAAACGTGTGGACATGTGATATTTTGTAACACATGTCATGTTTGTTTCATGTACTTATGTATTTTTGCATGACTGGCACAGTGCCTTTAATAGCTGAAATTAGGTTGTCATATTAATGTAGCTTTCTGTATATCACTGACTGCTATGTTGAAACCTGCCTATATGTACCCACTGCACCTAGTCTCATATAATATTGCAGCTCAACGCGCGTGTGTTATCTGTGCCATTCCATATATAGTGCTGCAGTTTCCTGCGCAAGCGTAATGGCTGTGTTACGGGGGAACCGGCAGATTAGGACCAGGGGGTATATATCCTAATCGCCAGTCGGGGCCCACCGTGCTCCAGATGACAAAGGAGCTGCTGGCACCTGAGGGTTAGGCGGAGACTATAGAGCTGGATGGCTCTGAGATAACCCAGGAACTCTGGGAACCGGTCACGTGTGTTGGGACACGTCAGACCGGATGACAACCTGATTAGCGTTTTGGTGCACCTAGCGCTACACCAACCACGTGTGCAGGAAACACGTCAGGCCGGGTGGTAACCAGGTAGCGTTGACCGGAAGACCGCCACGAAAGCGCCCAGTCGGCCATATGTGTAGGACACGTCAGGCCGAGCGGTCCTCCGATTAGCGTTTCTGGCCACCTCTCGACTGGTCACGTGTGCGTAGGACACGTCAGGCCAGATGGGTACACCAGTAGCGTTGACCGGGAAGCCGAGGAGGATAAGGAACACCCTGTTAACTCCACAGGTGTCCTGGGGTACACTGTCCGTGCGCGTAGGGGGCACAACCGGACAGGTGGCGCAGCAGGTGCGTTGTCCGTGTGCGTAGGGGGCACAATCGGACAGGTGGCACAGCAGGTGCGTTTTCCGTGTGCGTAGGGGGCACAATCGGACAGGAAGCACAGCAGCCGCAACCCAGTTAACACCACTGGGCTGCTATAGCAAGACTGGAACGGCAGGAGGGAAGCACGGCGCCTGACCCTGATGTGCCGAGCCACGAATCTTGGCGTGACAGGCACCGTTCGCCTAACCCTACCTACCGCTTCCCAACATAGGCTTATGCCGCAATGAGGCTCTAATATGGAGTTGTGCTCTGACTGAGCAAATGTGAAGACTGCGCACCTCCATGTTGTCTCCAGCCCCTTTTATAACCTGGGTCCGCCCCAAACCCAGGGTGGAACCACCAAAGTCCAATAGCAAAGTGCCATGTCATCAGTGACGTTACATGCGACCTATCCGGAACCGCCACATCATTGATGACCTCATGGCAGCCACGCCCCAAACACTTCACCAGTCATCGTCTGACGACCAATACTGAGGTGCCAGATCATAGAGGCGGGCCTCTGCGAGCCAGTCCGGAGTTGCCACGTCATCAGGACACCTGACACCCTCTGCCCTATCAGGGCCTGCCACCTCACGGACATGCTCAGTGAGGTCCTTACCGGACCTAGCCTCTGGTGCACTAAGTGCCTGAGCATGCCCAGTAGCCTGAGCAACAGGCTCAGAAAGCAGACTATCAGTTTGAGCATGCTCAGTAGGCACATCCCAGCACTTAGACACAGCACGAAGTCCAAGTACCTGTGCAAAGAGGCTGTTAGGGTTAATTGTGGGAGCATGCTCAGTAGCCTGAACTGAGGACTTAGTCTCAGACATAACACAATCAGGCTGAGCATGCTCACTAGGCAAAACACCGGGCTTAAACTCTGGCTGGGGTAAATCGGCGCACGCATGCGCACTAGCCGCCTCTCCACACTTAGACGTGGTGGAAGGAACAGCCAACTGGACGACCCGAGGCACGGCCAAGAACGGCAGCCGGCGCCTGGGCGCAACAGGAACCGCAGCAGGCTGCTTGCGGCTATGGCGGCGCCGGTTCGTAACAGGCTGCTTATTTCAGTCTTCTATGGCTTCTAGCACTTTTAGCCTACTGCGCATGCGCATACTACGTAAATTGCGCATCTAGTGAGATTCTTCATACCGATCGTTACTACGGGTATCTTCCTAACGCATGCGCACATGCGATCCCGCATGGCATTGTTTACTCATGTGACTGGGATCACGTGGCAATATGGCAGCTTCCACCGGGCGTCCTCCGTTTCCATGGCACATTCTCTTGACCTCATTTCCACATGCTGGTAAGCAATTTTGTAATTACGTTGTAGCATAAAAAGGCACGTTGTTTTCCACACCACACATTTCCCCTGAGGAAGCTACACCTTGTTTGTAGCGATACGCGTGGGGCTGGTGCCTCATCCCTCTATGCCATGCTTTTGCCCCCCTGTGTGTCCATCTGTAGGTAGTATTGGCCTCTCTATTTGTGCTTAGCACTATATTTATTACTGCTGATATTGTTATGTGCGGTTACTATTGTGCATTGCCAATCTAGCCTGGTTTTGACCGAGGCATGTCAGCTTGACTCTTGTCTCTGTTATGCTGACTGTCCTGGTCCATGGACACTGTTTATATATTTATTTCATTATTTCATCCTAGGTGGGGTTCTGGCTTTTGGAGGTTTTGAGGTTGTCTTTGGGTGTCATACCATTGGCACCCTCAGTGTGTATTCTCTTAAGCTGTATGCTTTTTAATTGTTTTTATTTACATGTGGTACTTGTGTCTATGTTTAAATAAAGATATTTTTGTACATTATTTATCCGGTGATCCCACTTTTTTGCACATTCCTTCTCCTTGTTTTTGCTTCTGATTGCTCTAATGTGCTAAGTGGTTTAGATCCCCCTACAGTATTTATTTATTTATTCTTTGGTGCCCTCCCTCTCTTGTTATTGATCGTGGCATGCTGCCGCTGGCAGACCGCGGGCAGTAACATTATGACCGCTATGATGTAATATTACTGCCTGCGGTCATTAAGGGGTTAAAATAGATGTTCTACCCAGTTTCCTTTACTTATTCCAAACCGTCTCTATAATCCCTCCCACAGCCTTTTTTTCCCCATTCTCCAATCAGCTGTTACAAGATTTATTTGGGGGAGATTGACATCCAAGGATAGGCCTGCGTGCGAGGGTCTGCAGTGAAGTGCAAGGATTGCAGGTAAGTGCATAGTTTAAGCACAAGATCACAGTTGTGATAACTGTATAATTGTTTATTTTCATTAGGGAATTGTGTGTCTGTCTGTGATACAGTGAAAAAAAACAAACAAAAAAAAAAAGTGTTTGTCTTGTGATTTAATTAGTAGTAGTAGTAGTAGTAGGAGGAGGAGTAGTAGTTGTAGCCACACCTGTTTCTAGAATCTTCTGGAAACTATTGGTAGTTCTTGGGAACTACATACTGCAGCCAAAGCAAGCGAGGGTTGCTGAGCCAGCAAGGGTCTGCAGTGACGTGTGGGGATTGCAGGTAAGTGCATAGTTTAAGCACAAGATCATAGTTTGACAGAAGAGAATAGTTTGAAGCTATCCTTATACGTTTCCCATTGTTTTTTCTTTGTTTTTCTACTTTTTTCTGTACTGTTTTCCCCATTTAATAGGGGCTCCATGGACAATGCTACCAGGTGTGTATCTTGTCAGATGTATGCATGCCTTGATCAGCCGTTCGAGGGTGAATACGTCTGTACTCATTGCAAGCATGTTACATATTTGGAAGCCCAGGTAACTGGAGAGGAGTTTAGAGCTCACTGAGCTTTCTCTGGCTGGGGCCAGTGCTATGGAGGAGGGTGTAGGTGGGGAAGGTCAGAACCCAGAGGTAGGTAGCTGGGTAACAGTTAGAAGAAGAGGTATTGGGGAAAGTGTCAGGGAGCCTAGTCCTGATCTGGCACAACCTAGTAAATATGCCTGTTTGGCTTATATTAGGAATGCAGGCCCAGGACCAGGATCACTACAGCAGGATGTTGTTCCTAGCAACCAGGAAAACAACTGCTGTAGCAAGGAGGGAAATAGGAGTGCAGCAAAGGCCAGACAGATGTTGGTGGTAGGGGACTCAATAATTAGGCGGACAGACAGGGTCATCTGTCACAGAGACAGTGAATGCCGAACAGTGTGTGTTGTCTGCCGAGTGTTCGGGTTCGGCATATTGCGGATCGGATAGACAGATTGCTGGGTGGGGCTGGGGAAAACCCAGCGTTCATGGTGCACATTGGTACTAATGACAAAGTTAGAGGCAGGTGGAAAATTCTTAAAGGGAACCTGTCATCAGAAATTTTGCTTTAAACCTAAAAGTTTCCCCCTCTGCAGCTCCTGGGCTGCATTCTAGCAAGATTCCTGTTGGGTTTTTGCTCCCTTTTAGACCAAATATAATACTTTATAAAGGTGTACCTTTTGGGATGCAAATTTTCTAAATCGTCCATGGGGGCGGGCTCTCTGGTGTCCGTTATGTCCATCCTGCCAATTTACGACATCCCCCAACGAGATTATGGGTGGCGCTGTGATTATCATTGCAAGTGCCCACCCATAATCTAGTGCACGCGCTTTCCTCTCTGCCTCCAGCGTTCTGTGCAAGCGCTGGCCGTAACCGCTGGTGTCCTGCTCCGATCCTCCCATCTATTTCCTGTTACAGGGAAAGATGGGAAAGAGGGGACGTGCGGTCATCTGGCCAGCGCTTGCGCAGAACGCTGGAGGCAGAGGGGAAAGCGCGGGCACTTGCGATGACAACACAGCGCCGCCCATTCTCGTGCCTGCGCAAACGTCACCAGCGGTCACACTGTGCACGCAGTGCACAGTCCCGCTACAGTGGCACTGCGCATGCGCCGGACCACGGGCTCACTGGGCGGCATCCTGGAAGTATGAAATGCTGCGTTGGGGGACGGCGTAAATCGGCAGGATGGACATAACGGACACCAGAGAGCCCGCCCCCATGGACGATTTAGAAAATTAGCATCCCAAAAGGTACACCTTTATAAAAGTATTATATTTGGTCTAAAAGGGAGCAAAAAACCAAGAGGAACATTGCTAGAATGCAGCCCAGGAGCTGCAGAGGGGGAAACATTTAGGTTTAAAGCAAAATTTCTGATGACAGGTTCCCTTTAAAAATGATTACAGGGAACTAGGAGAGAAGCTGAAGTCCAGGACCTCCAAGGTGGTGTTTTCAGAAATAGTACCGGTGCCACGAGCGTTACTAGAAAGACAGCAGCTTAGAAATTGGTGCAGGAAGGAAGGGTTCAGGTTCATGGAGAACTGGGCCGACTTCTCAGTCGGCTACAGGCTCTACGGTAGCGATGGGCTGCACCTCAATGGCAGGGTGCAGCTGTGCTGGGGGAGAAAGTGGTCAGACGTATGGAAAAGCTTTTAAACTAGGATCAGGGGGAAAGGAGGGTAGTGGAGCAAATACGGGGATAGAGCAGAGAGAGACAGTGAAACGGTTGGGATCAATAAAGGATTAGGGGGGGCTGGGACATGGAAGGAATGTAGGGAGGCTAGGAGTAATAAATGTTTTAATAGTATTAAATGTCTACTGGCAAATGCAAGAAGTTTTCCAAACAAAATGAATGAATTGGAGACTTATGTCAACCATGGATTATGATGTGATAGGCATTACGGAAACCTGGCTGGATGAAAGCCATGACTGGGTGACAAACAGAGGGTTATACTACATTCAGGAAGGACAGGAAAGACAAAAAAGGTGCTGGGGTGTATATATTTATCAATTCTAACCTAAAACCTGTACAGTGGGACATAGAATCTTCTGGTTGTAAGTTCTTATCTACAATTCAAGACAATTTTCTCTCTCAGATGGTAGATGAACCGACCAGGGGAGATAATTTGCTAGATCTAGTCCTGTCAAATAGACCAGATACAATTTCAGATCTACAGGTCCGGTAGCACTTGGGCAATAGCGATCATAATATGGTAAACTTCAATTAAATATTTAATAGAATAGAACATTTAGAAAAGCGGATTTCAAAATTAAGGGAAGAGCTTAAATGTGTAGATTGGGACAATGTTATGGTAACTGGGGATACCGAACATAAATGGGGTAAGTTTAAGGATATACTACTAGAGTCCTGTAAAAAACATATTCCCCCTGGTAATAAAATGTCCAGGAATAAAAATAAACCACTATGGATAAATAAGACTGTACAAAGTATAATAAAACAACTTTGACTTTGCAAAGGCATTTGATACTGTACCACATAATAGCCTTATTCTAAAGCTCCAGAAGCAAGGACTGGGGGAACTATATGCAACTGGGTAAGGAATTCACTAAAAGATAGTATTTCAATTGAACTATGTCCCAAGAATGACAAAAGTATTTTAGGAGTGATACCTTTATAGGCTAACCATAAAAATTATATTAGCAAGCTTTCAGAGCACAGAGGCTCCTTCTTCAGGCTAATTACAAATGAATTACTGAGACTAAACACAACATTTAAATGAATGTTACAACAGGACATGGGAAAGATTTGCCTGTAGAAGGAGCCTCTGTGCTCTGAAAGCTTGCTAATATAATTTATAATTTTTATGGTTAGCCTATAAAGGTATCACTCCTAAAATACTTGTGTCATTCTTGGGACATAGTATTTCAATTGATTTTTCTGGCTAACACGGTACCACAATATTACCCTGTATTGCACATTACTAAACGATAGGAAACAAAGAGTAGTTATAAAGGGTACATTCTCTAAATGGGCTATAGTCAGCAGTGGGGTGCCGCAGGGATCTGTGCTAGGACTGATTCTTTTTAATCTCTTTATTAATGACCTTATGGATGGGATTGATAGTATAGTGTCAGTCTTTGCGGATTACACCAAACTATGTAGGATATTAAAAACTGACCTTGATAGTGCAATAATAGTGCTCGTAAGAAGCATTTTGAGGCTCAATTGCTTGGTAGTCATTTACTGAGTATAATGGAATTTAATAGGGAACTCAACCATTTTCCAGGAAAAATGCTTGAGTTTCCCATTGACTTCCATTATACTCAGTAAATGAGTACCAAGTACAATAGCATCCGTTTTCCATAGATTCCAAGGTTAAAAAAACAAATCCTATGAGGAGGTAAGTGCAAATCCAGTTGTTGATAATGCAACTGATGTGATTTATTTGGCCTTTGCAAAGGCATTTGATACTGTGCCACATAACAGTCTTGCAATGAACCTCCAGAAATGAGGACTAGGGGAAACTATAAGCAGATGGGTATGGAATTGGCTAAAGGACAAGAAACAAAAAGTAGTCATCAATGGTACATGCTCTAATTGGGCCTATAGTCAGCAGTGGGGACCGCAGGGATCTGTTTCAGGGCTGATTCTTTTTAATCTCTTTTTTTAATGACCTTGTGGATGGGATTGAGAGTAAAGTGTCAGTCTTTGCTGACGACGCCAAACTATGTAGGATATTAAAAACGGACCTTGATAGTACAATATTACAAAACGATCTGGATAAGATGTCAGAATGGGCAGATACTTGGCAAATAAGATTTAATATTGATAAATGTAAAGTAATGCACCTAGGACGGAGTAATCCTATAGCTGCGTATACATTAAACAGAAGTAAACTCGGGACTACAGAACAGGAGAAGGACTTGGGTATTCGGATTACAAATAAGCTGAGCAGCAACACTCAATGTTAGGCAGCAGCTGCTAAAGCAAAGAAGATTTTAGGGTGTATAATAAGGGAGATTAGATCCCGGGATCCCAACGTATTGTTACCCCTCTATAAATCACTTCCAAGGCCACATCTGGAATATGGGATCCAATTTTGGGCTCCACATTTTAAAAAGGACATACAGAAGTTAGAATCAGTTCAAAGGCGGCTAACTAGACTACTACAAGGAGTGGAAGGCCTCCCATATGATGAGAGGTTGAAAAAGTTAGATATGTTTAGCTTAGAAAAAAGACATCTTAGAGGAGATCTCATTTATATGTATAAATACATGTGTGGTCAATATAAAGGACTGGCACATGACTTATTTCTTCCAAAGACAGTACTAAGGACCAGGGGGCATACACTGCGAATGGAAGAAAAGCGAGTCTATCAGCTAAATAGGATAGGGCTCTTTACAGTTAGAGCAGTCAGACTGTGGAATGCCCTACCACAACAGGTTGTAATGGCAGATACTATAACAGCTTTTAAAAAAAGGCCGGATGATTTCCTCACTACACACAACATTGTTGGTTATAAGTGACTTAGGGACAAAATCTAGCATTGGTGGAGGAAGGTTGAACTAGATGGACCTAGGTCTTTTTTCAACCTATGTAACTATGTTACTATGTTACATTGCATAGACTTAAAAATCAAGGGGGTTCCGGTTCATCAAATTTAAAAACAAACCATAAAGCAATTCTCGTAATGCGACTGTTGGACTGGCAGCATCAGAGGTACTCATAGCAGTAGGTAAGCCTAGAGCAGAAAGATTCTGGGGTTCCCCTATGGCATTACCCATGGATCAGACCAGAAACTAGGGGTCCGTTCAACCCTGAGGCTGACCTTTTAAAAGCCACAATGAGGACTTCGGATTTAGAAATCAGAAATGGGTTTCTCTCAAAGTGGTGCGGCCCCATCTCACTTATTTTCTCCAACCCAGATATTGCCCCTGGAGAAAGGTAGACCGTTTTCCTTGTCAGAAGAGGGGCGAGGACATGTGCTTCTTCCACCTTTTAAATGGTTCCCCGTTGCCCCAGTTTACTTCCCTCGCGCTCCCAGACTCTGGACATTCGCCATCCTGGTTTGAATGCTTTTAAATTAGGTCCTTTCTCTCAGCGCATGATTGAAAGAAGATTTATTTCTCTACCCCATCCATTTGAAAAACTCTTTCTATTAGAGGAGCCTCCTGCTCACACCCTCTCTCTGATCTATGCCCTCCTCATTCAACGGGGTGGGAAGGACGAGCCCAAATACTTAGAGAAATGGAAGAGGGAATTAGGCCTGCATATTTTGGAAAATGAATGGAAGACGGTATTTGTTTTACCCACAAGTTTTCTATCGTGTCCACGGTATAGGAAAGTAATTGCAAATTATCACTCTGGTATTGGTGCCCCAATACTTTACACGGTATCTTCCCCTCTGTGTCTGACAGCTGCTGGCAGTGCAATTGGGAGAGAGGGTGCCATGGCTTAAGACCGATGTGAGATGTGTTTCATCTAGCTCCAGCCTGAAACCCCTGAAGCAACGGGGAATCTGAGTTTTACAAGCTCAGAATTCCCACACAAGCAGTAAGAACATCTCACCACTTTTTAAAGATTTTTTCAGTGGCTTATATTTATACAGGACCCAGGAACCCAGCAGAGAAGCAGCGTGGAAACTGGAGCTTCCCGCCTGGGTTAAGGCTTCGCAGTACGCAGCTCTCCTGAAGATCGGTAATCTTCATTATAAAAGAAGAAAATATCTTCAACAAGCGAGTAGTTATTAGTATCTAATTGGTGCAGGATTTGTCATCAATCCGGTAATCGATATCAGTGGAAAATAGATTCTCCTAAGAAGCGATAAGTTTTGATACGTCTATATTGAAAAAACACTGCACTCTCGCTCTAATTAACAAGACAGAATAACAGATTTGCAAAACTAGCATATATTGTCAACAAGTTACAAAAAACCCCCCCCAAAAAAACCATATGCATAAGTTTTTTTTATTTTTTATCTCTTATCCTGGAAACTTAAAAGGGAACCTGTCACCAGTTTTTCGGCCTATAAGCTGCAGCCACCACCACCGGGCTCTTATATACAGCATTCTAACATGCTGTATATAAGTGCCCAGGCCGCTGTGAGAACATAAAAAACACTTTATAATACTTACCTAACATTCACGTGGTTGGTCATATGAGCATCTCCGGTGTTGGCGCCGCCTCTTTTGTCCATCTTTGTCCTCCTTCTCTAGCTGCGGTGCATGACGCGTCCAATGTCATCCACACTCGCCGGCATTCAGGTCCTAAACAGGCCCACTTTGATCTGCCCTAAGCAGGGCAGATCAAAGTATTGTAGTGCGCCTGCGCAGGACCGGCGAGTGTGTATGACGTAGACGGGCCATGCACATAGGCTTCAGAAATAGGGTGAAGATAGCTGAAAGGGGAGGCGCTGGCACCGGACAATGGAGACACCCATATGGCCACCCGCGCGACCATTAGGTAACTATTATAAAGTGTTTTTTATGTTTAATCTTTCTTTATTAAAGTAAACAAGACAATTTACAGAAAAAAAGAAGATTCAAATAGGTGATTACTTTGTGTCAACTTACAGAGAAAAATATAAGCCACGTCCTAACTAACACATCTTCTCTTACTAACTACCATAAGGCACGCATAGGACATGTAACCACAATTTATAATACGAACAGTCTCCTACCAAAGGAGAAATACGCCTCAACCAAATCAAGGCCACTGCCAAAAAAAAAATAAAAAAAAATAACTAGAACCAGAAAGAAAAGAAAGTAGCAAGAAGGAAAGGCAAAGAAAAGGAAATAATGGAGTGGGGGGAAGAAGAGCAGCAGAGAGGGATGGTATGGTAGGGATTACTTCTCCAGCGCTCGGCCGCTACATTGGACTGACGCAAAACAGGTTATGAGTTACCTATAAGGTTCTGAAATGGCAGGGAATCAAGAGGCAGGATCCAGGGGGTCCAGATCCTAAGGACTTTATCCACTGAGTCATTGGTCTCTGCCGTGAGGGACTCCATCCTGTGAATGTTGGCCATCTCCGCAAACCACTCCCTCATAGATGGCACCCCAGTCGATCTCCAGTATCTCGGAATTACCATGAGTGTGTGGCGCCCCCGACCTGGTCAGGTACCACTGAGTACTGCACCCATGCTGGGACAGTGCTTCCAGGTAATCCTAAAGGCCAGAATTAGGTATGTATGCACAGACACAAAGCAACCAGGTCTCCCACACCTTCTGAGGGGACCCTTGGGTAGTCTCCAGAAAGGGCTAGCCTTCAATTCTCTTCAAGAGGTGTAGCAGAGGGGCTGGGAGCTAAAGTGCAGAGGCTGTCAGGAAAGGAGTGGAGCGAGCCAGTCAGATAGTGGTGAGCGCGGCAGTTGCTAGGATACACACGCGGCCACTAGTCAGACCTTGCGCAGTGTACTGACAGTTGGCGGGGGAGAACGGTCACCTGGTCAGCCAGAGAGAAGTTTCCGGGGTGACTAAGCACGTACGGGGAACAGGTCCCTAGAGCAGACCCCGTTTTAACGATCTGCTAAACCTGCCGTTGAAGGGAACTACAAGTACGTCACCAACCACACAGAGTCCGAGCCTCAGCAGCAACGCAGGGACCCATAAGAAGACAGAGCCAGAAGCCATCTCACCTGGTCCACGCTGCCGGCAAACGGTCCAAAAAGGGGAGAAAAGGCAGTAGTGACTCCCTGGATAGACCCCCCACGGTACTTCAGGTCAGGGGGTTATCCGAACACAGAAGTTCTAGGAAGGTGAGCTAACCTGTTACCCTCAGACTGGCCTGAAGGAGCTCCTAGTCCTACCTGGTTCATCACAGTAACGCCCGGGTCAGCTCACCATAACATCAGTGTGAGTAAAAATCAGTTAAACGACTTCTGGACTCTGCCTGAGTTATTCTGGGACCCGTTATTCTACACACCTGAGCCCCTGGGTCCTGCCTCACTCACGGGAGGCCACACCATCTGACTGCAGACCCCATCAGCCCCAGACCCTCATAAAATCTGCAGTGGCGGTCATCCATATCCCTGACCGCAAGCCGTGAGTGGCGTCATGACACATATATACAAAACTGACATACCTGTTGCCATATACAGAAGATGACCCTGTGGCGTCCCTGAAGCTGGATCGGTATCCCTTGGGCGACACATCTTCTCTTTTGGCGTCATGAACAGGATCCTGGACTAGACCCGTTCAGACAGGTGACAGTGTGCCTCAGCGGTCCAAATGAAAAATTTGAACCGCCGCGCAGGAGAAGTAACCGCCTACAGAGAGGAGTGACAGTCCCAGAATGGAGAGAGTGCTCTGACCCCATGAGAAGAGGAAATGGTTGGATTGATCTGTCCCCAGACTGTTGGGACGGCCCTAGCCCTGTGGGAGGAGAAACGGAAATAGAGACACAACTTGATGAACCAGGGAAGGAGCAGGATGGCGTCAGCAGAGAGTGGTCAGAAGGAGCAGGGCTGGTCAAGGCCCATGTCAGCAGAGGAGCTGGAGGCAGAGGTCAATAGAATTGCTGATAGCATGGAGGAGCAGCGGAGGTAGGAGGTGGCCGCCTGGAGGCACAGAATGCTAATGGCGATCCGAAACCTGCGGTTGCCCGTGCAGAGGGGCCCGTCTGGAGGCGCCACCCATGCTCAGCCTAAGCCACCGTCAGCAACAGCGATCCCGCCACTCACCCCGGGTGAGTCCAAAACTACCCCTGCCCTACCTGGTGTGCTGATTCCGCCAGCGCTACTGTCGGAAGCCGCTGCGACGCCCGCGGCCAGATCAGACCAGGCCACAACGCCTCCTGTTCCTGTTGCCAGACCAGAGACGGTCACAGTGCCCCAGCCGCTGACTGGGGATCCAGTTCCTGCCCCCAGACCAGAGACAGTCACAGCGCCCCAGTCGCTGACTGAGGAATCAGTTCCTGCGTCCCGACCTGAAGCGGTCGCAGCACCCTCTCCGCTGGAGAGGGATCCTGAAATTTTGTCACAGTCCTGTCCAGCTGTCGAAGGCTCGACCCCAGAGCTGCCAATCACCCGACCAGAGGAGGTCGCAGCACCCTCTGTTAGAGAGGGAGGCCATGAGAAACTCAAGGCTGCGCTGCTGTTTCCCCATCGATCAGAAGAGGTCACAGCACCCTCCGCCAGGGAGGGAGAACAGGTCCTGTCGCCAGTAGCAAGCGACACCACATCGCTAACCCGACTTGACCAGGTCGCAGCAAGTCCCAGCGCTCACATTACCTGGTGGCCCACTGATGACCAGGTGATGTCGTTGCGGAGGTCAGCCCGCAGAGAGAGACGATGGGTGAGAGCCAGGCACCCACGCCCTCTTGTGAAGCCCATTTCGGAGAGTGAGCAATTGGAGGTCCGGGACTTGCAAGAAAAACAGTTCCTGCCGCGGACCGGATTCCGGTCTCGAGGTCCCCTCCATCTGGGAGTAGTGGAGGAGTTTAATTGTCGTACGGGGTATAGATTTATTGTGGAAGCAGGGGTTAAAGAGGGAATTTTCGTGTCCCGACAGGATGTACAATCTCACTTGCAGCGGGGTCACGTTGGCCGTGATCTGTACATGGGGGATGTGGTAGAATTTACACAACATAAAGGGAAAAGAGCCTGGTTCGCTTTGGATGTGGTGCCATGTCCAAAGGGGACCTCAGTAAGCCCAGGCTCCACCCCCACTGATTCAACCAGGTCCCCATTGTCCCCACTGCCAGAGGACGCTCATGACACGACCTCCAAGGGTCAGTGCACTAAAGTAACAAGCACTGACCTTGGAAGGCGCAAGTCGATTTAAAAGGTCAGCTTAATAAAAGAAAAAGTTTAGTTTTAAAAATGTTTTTCATGACCAGTTAAAGCAACGTTTAAGAAAATGTGCCCGCAAGGACTTTTGCATGAACTTTTTAAATTATCTTTGCACCAGGTTATGTGCATTTTATATGGACCATAGGTTATGAACGGGCTATAACCACAAACTCTCGCAGTGTATATAGTTACCCTAGTGGTACCAACCCCAGAGTTTGCCTGTTGAGGGGCATGGATCTGCACCACCAAAGGGGCACGCCTGTTTATGGGGCCTGCTCTCCAACAAATACGGAGCCGGTACGCCTGTTTATGGGGCCTACCCTACGCCACCAGGATAAAAAGAACTGTCACCGGAATGGTCGCGACGGACCAGGTCGAGACCAGGTCACCAAAAGGACTGGTGATCACTCCGTATACGGGTTTTGGGTTAAAGACTCGTGGGTGGTGGTGGTATGGTACCTGGTATGTTGATATGTAAATATCTCAGCTGTGTGGGAAAAATGTGTATTTTGTTTTCTTGTCTTTGCAGCCCGAGGATGTGCTGTTGATAACCAAGGGGGAATGTGGTGCCCCTGACGTGGTCAGGCACCGCTGAGTACTGCACCCATGCTGGGACAGTGCTTCCAGGTAATCCTAAAGGCCAGAATTAGGTGTGTACGCACAGACACATAGCAACCAGGTCTCCCACACCTTTTAGAGGGGACCCTTGGGTAGTCTCCAGAGAGGGCTAGCCTTCAGTTCTCTTCAAGACGTGTAGCAGAGGGGCTGGGAGCTAAAGTGCAGAGGCTGTAAGGAAAGGAGTGGAGCGAGCCAGTCTGATAGTGGTGAGTGTGGCAGTTGCTAGGAGACGCACGCAGCCACTAGTCAGACCCTGCGCGGTGTAGTGACAGCTGGCGGGGGAGAACGGTCACCTGGTCAGTCAGAGAGAAGTGTCCGGGGTGACTAGGCACGTACGGGGAACAGGTCCCTAGAGCAGACCCCGTTTTAACGATCTGCTAAACCTGCTGGTGAGGGGAACTAAAAGTACCTCACCAACCACACAGAGTCCGAGCCTCAGCAGCAACGCAGGGACCCATAAGGAGACAGAGCCAGAAGCCATCTCACCTGGTCCACGCTGCTGGCAAACGGTCCAAAAAGGGGAGAAAAGGCAGTAGCGACTCCCTGGATAGACCCCCACGGTACTTCAGGTCAGGAGTTATCCGAACACAGAAGTGCTAGGAAGGTGTGCTAACCTGTTACCCTCAGACTGGCCTGAAGAAGCTCCTAGTCCTACCTGGTTCATCACGGCAACGCCCGGGTCAGCTCACCATAACATCAGTGTGAGTAAAAATCAGTTAACTGACTTCTGGACTCTGCCTGAGTTATTCTGGGACCCGTTATTCTATACACCTGAGCCCCTGGGTCCTGCCTCACTCACGGGAGGCCATACCATCTGACTGCAGACCCCATCAGCCCCAGACGCTCATAAAATCTGCAGTGGCGGTCATCCATATCCCTGACCGCAAGCCGTGAGTGGCGTCACGACACATATATACAAAACTGACATACCTGTTGCCGTATACAGAAAAAGATCCTGTGGCGTCCCTGAAGCTGGATCGGTATTTCTTGGGCGACACACGTGCCCCCGTAAAACAGTATCTCAGGAGGCCCACTTTCTGTGATTTAAGTGATCCTGGGAGAATTGAAAGCAATGCCATCCGAGGAGAACCTACCAACTGCTCTCCGCTAACTATAGAGTATGCCTTGAACACGGACTTCCAGAAAGGCTGTATTAATGGACAGCCCCACCAGATATGCAGCATTGCCCACCCCCCACCCCCCCGTCTGCACCTCCAGCACCTATCTGAGACCCCTGGAAATATTGCATGTAGAGTATCCGGGCACCTGTACCATCGGGTCAAAATCTTATACATTTTTTTCCTGTGCGGCGCAGGCGATGGAAAATTTATGGGTGAGGATAAAGGACTTTTTCCAATCCTCCTCAGGAATGGGAGTCCCCACATCTCTATTCAACTTCTCGATATATTTAAGGTATATTTAGGAAGGAGTAAACCAAAGATAAAAAGATGCCCAGGAGAATCCTCCCGTAAAAATAATTGTTCAAATTTTTTGGGCGGGACAGCAAAAAGCCCAAGTCTATTATCTGCCATCAAAAAGGAGCTAAGTTAAAGATATTCCAGCCAAGCCGTTGGATGCCGACCCTCTGGGAGCAAAAGGGCCGAAAAGGGGGGCACCTCCAAACCGTGCTAAGTCTGGGCTATCCGTGTGTCCTCACTCCTCCTCCAACATAAGAAACGCTCGACTCCCACTCCTGGGGGGGGGGGAATCCGGGTTGGAGAAAAGTGGTGAGAGTGGACCAGGACCCTTTGAGAGAGATCCCCACCTGCACTCAACGTCCCAGACCCTCAGCGATGCCCTGAGAAACTCTGCTTCCCCATCTATCAGTCCTTTCCGCAGCAGTGTGATCCAGAGGAGGAACCGTAGGAGCGTTTCAGAGCAGACCTGCTCCAGACTCACCCATTGTTTAGTGTTCCTATTAAATTGCCAATCCAGTAGTCTCCGCAGAAGGGACGCCTTGTGGTACTTCTTAAAAGTCTGGCAACCCTGCCCCCCCCCTCTCCCTTAACTCTACTCAACACTCTCCTCCCTACCTGTGAGCTCCTCCCTCCCCACACAAATATGTTAATAATTGACTGTATTCTGGTAAAGAAAGAAGATTATAGGGCTATATGGGTCGTTTGAAAGATATATAAAAAATGAGGGAGGACATCCATCTTGATGACATTAATACGTCCAAACCAGGACAATTTCTGTCTATCAAGTTGTTTAAGATCTCTTATAGTGCGCGCCAACAATGGGAGGTAGTTAAGGTGAAGATTTTGGAACTGTCTCGTGGTACTGCCACTCCTAGATAAGTCAGAGCCGACGTCTTCCATCTAAAAGGAAAGTTGGATGCAATAAGGTCCACTTCTCTCTCAGGTAAAGTGAAATTCAAGGCTTCTGATTTATTATAGTTAACTATGGGGAAAGGATATGTGAGGCTGTCTTATGTATAGGAAAGGTCATCTGCACAAAAGGCCGCTTTACATTGGTGCTCTCCCACCTCTATCCCCTTTATATCCGGGTTCTGTCTGCTGGCCAGAGCCAAATGCTCCATTACGAGAACATATAGGAGGGGGGATAAAGGGCAACCCTGTCGGGTACCATTTTTTATGCTAATTGGCGCGGACAAGGACCCATTGACCTTTATTCTGGCAGATGGTGTACTATAAAGGGAGGCCACTCCTCTAAAGAACCTGTCACCCACCCCTACCTGTCTCAACGATGCCAACATGAAACTCCAGCTGACCCGGTCGAAGGCTTTCTCCGCATTTATAGAAAGTAAACACATGGGTAGTGCCTTCGCCCGAGCCAGCAGAAGAAATGTCTTGTTCGTATTGTCTCTTGCCTCTCGGCCCTTTACAAAACCCACCTGGTCCGTGTGTATGACTTTTGGGAGAAAAGGAGCTAGTCTGTTGGCGAGGGCTTTTGAAAAGAATTTGACATCTATATTAATCAATCAATGATATGGGACGGTAATTGGAGACGTTAACCGGATCCTTCCCTGGCTTCGGAATTACACATATATGGGCCTCTAATGACTGAGGGACAAAAGATGCTCCAGCAGGTACAGAGTTGGAAACCCTTGTCAAAAAGGGAACAATCTGTTCCCTAGAAACTTTAAAAAATGTGGTCGTAAAACCATCCGGTCCTGGACTCTTGCTTACTGGAGTGTCTCCGATAACCGAAGATATCTCCTCTTCCGTAAAATCTGACTCCCAACGTCTCAATTTCTGCTCACGCTAGCCTAGGCAAGGCAGTCCGCTGGACATAGTCCTCAATCCTATTATTGAGTGTCGTCGGAGACATATCAGCAAACTGAATCTTTATGTTGTACAGGTCCCCCATAAAAGGCACGAATCTCCTCAGCTATTTAAACCGGGTCCTGAATAATATGTCCTCTATCCTTAATTTTCGGGATATGGTTTGTGAGTTTTCTAGGATGGATAAACCTGGCTAATGCCCTCCTGCACTTGTCTGCATGTTCATAGAGGTATCTTTGTAAACGCACCCTCTGCGTAAAGTAATTTTGATCTAAGAGCCCCCTAAGTTCCTCCCGAGATCCCACCAATTCAGCGTACACCGAGGCCGATAAGGATTTTTTTGGGACGCTTCCAAGGTCCGTATTCGCTGAACCAAAGAGGTAATCAAAGAGGCCCTCTCCCGTTCAAGTCTCGATCCATGCTTTATTAATATACCCCGCACCACACATTTAAATGCCTCGCACTGTGTCGGCAAAACCGTCTTATCTGGAGCGTGAAATTCCAAGAAATCACTCGTCACCTGTCGTATTTCCGCCACACATAAGTCGTCTTTAAGTAGATGTTCATTAAGACGCCACGTCCATGGTTGCCGCAAACCGTCTGGGGGAGTAAGTTGGACGAACACCGGTGCATGGTCCGAAAGACATATAGACCCTATGGAGGCCTGGGCTCGCCATGGCATGGTGTGATGGCTAATCCACAAGATGTCTATATGGCTTTAAGATGAATGAATTGGTGAGAAATAAGAGTAATCCCTCTCCGTGGGATGCAGTGCCCTACAAATATCAACCAGTTGTAATGCCTGCAACTTTTTCCCGAGAGCCAACATCCTTTTTTGAGAAATAAAACGCTGCCCCGAGGAGCTATCAATTGCCGGGTCGAAGGTGAAATTAAAGTCCCCCCAGCTATTAAGGTCCCTCCTGCAAAGTCCACCAGCCGAGACAGGAAGGAAGAGCATGCAATAGTGGGTCTGGAATTGGGCAAATAACAATTAACTACAGTATATACACCAACACCAATCTGAGGCTTCAGAAATATAAATCCACCCTCAGGATCCACCAAAGAGTCGATCACGGAGAACACCAATGATGTATATAGAGCAATGGGAACCCCCCCCCCCCCACCTGGGATTTTGCAGTCGGGTTAGGGCTGTGAAACCATGTGGTGTAAAATCTATCCCTAAGAACTGGGACCTGGCCTGCTTTAAAATGAGTCTCTTGTAATAATAACATCTGAGTCCCCTGTTTATTTATAGCATAAAATATTTGCAATCTCTTTTGTGGCACATTCAACCCTTTACAATTAAGGGAGCCAAAATTAAGTTGCGTCAGGCCGAGCACTGGGGTCCCACACCTAAGGATAAAAGGTAAAGGGGAAAGAGAGATGACCTGAGTAAGGACCGAGAAACGCAGCATGAATCAAGAAAAGAATAGAACTGTGAAACAGAGGAAAAGAAATGGAAGACACAGATTACAGAATGTAAACAAAAACAAAACAAATGCAGTAACTCCTGGGTATTGCTTTCAAGCGTCACTCAATCTGCGATGGGTATACCGAAACTAGGCGTGTGCTTTCCAGAACGGAACTCCCCCCTCCTCCCAAGCCTCATTATAAAACCCAAACTACAGACAAACCCCTGCTCAAATGCGCGCCCCGCAACCCCCAACCCCATGGGGATCCTTGACCCTGACTCCCCCACAACCCAATCCCCCAGAGAAAGAAGGGAGGAAGCGGAGAAAAGAAAAAAAAATTATTATTTAAGAGAAAGGAGGGGAAGAAAGGGGGTGGGGCCAGGGGGGACGGAGGGCCACAAGGGGCAAGAAGAAGAGGAGTAGAGAAAGGGCGGGGAGGCCGGACCAGAAAAGAGGCGAGAAAAGGCCGAAGGGAACACAGAAGGAGGAAGCGGAAGGAAGCCCAAAAAAACAGAGGGGGGGGAATTAGCCATAACCATATAACCATACAAGCCCTATATGAAAGTGCTGAGAAATCTGTACAAACATGTAACCACGAGGATCAAGGACAGGAAGGCAAAATTGTAGCGACAGAGTTTCCCAGCCACCCTTACTTTTTCACCCATTCTTTTATTCCCTCTTCTACTTTTGAAAGAAATAAAGTTGTCAGCGAGAGAAGACAGAAAATTTTCTGGACTCATTCCTGTGCCTGAGAGAGATACCCAACAAATATATAGATAGTTAAAATCTACCATAATCAATATGCCATATTTTTTTTTTTTCAGGAACAAACACATCTGATGTAAAAAGAGTTCATCAATATCTTCAGGCTGTCCAGGTGGCCTATATTAAACACCTACAATAGTGCCCTTTCTGTTCTTCACTCCTTGTATTCTTACCCAAACAATTTCTACAGAGCTACAATTCTCTGAAGCTTGGATTTCTATAGAGACTAAAGGCTACTTTACACACTGCGATATCGGTCCCGATATCGCTAGTGTGGGTACCCGCCCCCATCTGTTGCGCGACACGGGCATATCGCTGCCCGTGCCGCACAACATCGCCCAGAGCCGTCACACATACTTACCTGTCCGGCGACGTCGCTGTGACCGGCGAACCGCCTCCTTTCTAAGGGGGCGGTCCGTGCGGCGTCACAGCGACGTCACTGAAACGTCACTGAACCACCGCCCAATAGCAGCGGAGGGGCGGAGATGAGCGGGACGTAACATCCCGCCCACCTCCTTCCTTCCGCATAGCGGCCGGGAGGCAGGTAAGGGGAGCTTCCTCGTTCCTGCGGCGTCACACGCAGCGATGTGTGCTGCCGCAGGAACGAGGAACAACCTCGTTACTGCTGCAGTAACGAGATTTGAGAATGGACCCCCGTGTCGCCGATTAGCGATTTTGCACGTTTTTGCAACGATGCAAAATCGCTTATCGATGTCACACGCAACGGCATCGCTAATGCGGCCGGATGTGCGTCACGAATTCCGTGACCCTAACGACTCCGCATTAGCGATGTCGTAGCGTGTAAAGCCCGCTTAAGGCTTTCCTAATATACAGTGCAACACCTCCTCCCCTCGTTAAACCTGTTTCTTATAAATCAGTTGTAGCCTTCAAGATTTCTATTTCAATCATGGGTATCATCTCACAAAGTTTCCAAGTTTCAGTGATGCCTATGACATCCTCTCTCTTCCTGTATCAGCAGCTCCAGTTCTTGTTTCCCATGCTCTGTGGATTTGTATAGACTTTTAGTTTGAAGTCAGTTTCTCTTGCTCTTCTAATTTCATTCATAATTTGTTGTCTTTGATGTTTCTTTCCACTTTTCATAGCAGGGTTCTCAAAAGAATTAGCTGCAAACGTTTTCCTGGACATATACAGTTAGGTCCAGAAATATTTGGACAGTGACACAATTTTCGCGAGTTGGGCTCTGCATGCCACCACATTGGATTTGAAATGAAATCTCTACAACAGAATTCAAGTGCACATTGTAACGTTTAATTTGAAGGTTTGAACAAAAATATCTGATAGAAATTGTAGGAATTGTACACATTTCTTTACAAACACTCCACATTTTAGGAGGTCAAAAGTAATTGGACAAATAAACCAAACCAAACAAAATATTTTTATTTTCAATATTTTGTTGCGAATCCTTTGGAGGCAATCACTGCCTTAAGTCTGGAACCCATGGACATCACCAAACGCTGGGTTTCCTCCTTCTTAATGCTTTGCCAGGCCTTTACAGCCGCAGCCTTCAGGTCTTGCTTGTTTGTGGGTCTTTCCGTCTTAAGTCTGGATTTGAGCAAGTGAAATGCATGCTCAATTGGGTTAAGATCTGGTGATTGACTTGGCCATTGCAGAATGTTCCACTTTTTTGCACACATGAACTCCTGGGTAGCTTTGGCTGTATGCTTGGGGTCATTGTCCATCTGTACTATGAAGCGCCGTCCGATCAACTTTGCGGCATTTGGCTGAATCTGGGCTGAAAGTATATCCCGGTACACTTCAGAATTCATCCGGCTACTCTTGTCTGCTGTTATGTCATCAATAAACACAAGTGACCCAGTGCCATTGAAAGCCATGCATGCCCATGCCATCACGTTGCCTCCACCATGTTTTACAGAGGATGTGGTGTGCCTTGGATCATGTGCCGTTCCCTTTCTTCTCCAAACTTTTTTCTTCCCATCATTCTGGTACAGGTTGATCTTTGTCTCATCTGTCCATAGAATACTTTTCCAGAACTGAGCTGGCTTCATGAGGTGTTTTTCAGCAAATTTAACTCTGGCCTGTCTATTTTTGGAATTGATGAATGGTTTGCATCTAGATGTGAACCCTTTGTATTTACTTTCATGGAGTCTTCTCTTTACTGTTGACTTAGAGACAGATACACCTACTTCACTGAGAGTGTTCTGGACTTCAGTTGATGTTGTGAACGGGTTCTTCTTCACCAAAGAAAGTATGCGGCGATCATCCACCACTGTTGTCATCCGTGGACGCCCAGGCCTTTTTGAGTTCCCAAGCTCACCAGTCAATTCCTTTTTTCTCAGAATGTACCCGACTGTTGATTTTGCTACTCCAAGCATGTCTGCTATCTCTCTGATGGATTTTTTCTTTTTTTTCAGCCTCAGGATGTTCTGCTTCACCTCAATTGAGAGTTCCTTAGACCGCATGTTGTCTGGTCACAGCAACAGCTTCCAAATGCAAAACCACACACCTGTAATCAACCCCAGACCTTTTAACTACTTCCTTGATTACAGGTTAACGAGGGAGACGCCTTCAGAGTTAATTGCAGCCCTTAGAGTCCCTTGTCCAATTACTTTTGGTCCCTTGAAAAAGAGGAGGCTATGCATTACAGAGCTATGATTCCTAAACCCTTTCTCCGATTTGGATGTGAAAACTCTCATATTGCAGCTGGGAGTGTGCACTTTCAGCCCATATTATATATATAATTGTATTTCTGAACATGTTTTTGTAAACAGCTAAAATAACAAAACTTGTGTCACTGTCCAAATATTTCTGGACCTAACTGTATTTCCCATCCCATATTGCTCTAGTTTAAAGCTCTCCTGATTAGCGTAGGTGTCTACGAAATATGGGTTTTCCTGTTTACATAAGATGCAACCTATCTCTAGCAAGGAGTCCATCATACAAGTAATTCCCTCCATGGTCAACAAAACCAAAATGTTGCTGATGGCACCATTGACGTAGTCAGTTGTTTACCAGTAGAATCCTGTCCAATCTCCTTGTTCCATGTTCATTAACTGGGAGGATGGATACGCTCCCAGTTCCTTCACTTTCCAACCTAGGTCTTCAAAGTATCTGCATATAGTTTCCAGGTCCTTTTTTCCTGTCATTTGTTCCTATGTGCATTAGTAGAGATGGCTAGTCGTCTGAAGCACCTATGAATCTTGATAATCTATCGGACACAAGTTTGATTTGGGCACCTGGAAGACAGCACTCTCCTCGTGAGATGTCCAGTTGTCAGATAGCCGCTTATGTTAGTCTCAGTAGGGAATCTCCTACGACCACCACTCTCCTTTCCTTCTTCACAGCACTTCTTTTTCTTCCTTGAAGAGGCTTCTGATTGCTTACTGGAGTGTTCTTTGTGGCAAAGCACTTTTTTGATGTACATCTTCCCAGTAGTCCAGTGTGAATCCTGGTAGCGGGGCTTCAGCGGATTAGGTGCCGACTGCCTCCTCCTCCTTCCTTTGGTAATAGGATTACATTTCTCATTTTTCGGCAGATACATTGAAAGGTGCGTCTCTTCAAACATCCTGATGTGTTATTTCGGCTCTGTCATTAGTGGCAACTCTTCGCTGTTCCCAGAATACACCGGAAATATGCAAATTACCTACCTTGAGCTTCAATTCCTGGTTTTGTTCATCTTGCTTTTAAGTAATTTCACAACCGTTTTGTACATAATCATATGTGACGGATAAAAATAGAAGTGTTTTTTAAAATCAGGTCAAAAGAAAACAAAAGAATCAGTCATTGGATTTGAAAAAACTGTCATAAAGCCAAGTTTTGAATACTTGTGATATTTTTAATGGACCATTGGAGCTATTCTAAATCCTGCCCAGAAAAGTAGAGAAATTTCTAGTGCTCTCCGTCCGTTTAAAGATTCCTTAGGATCAAAAATCATAATGGAGTTTCTGAAGTAGAGTGATGCCATAGAACCAAAGCCATGGCCAACAGATCTCCTGCAGACGTGAATTAATGTATATTACTGCCATTAACCACATACAGCTGAGATATATACCATAGCATACGTGTAATGTTTTTTGTGTATTTTATCACAATTCTCTTTAAAAGATAGTTGGTTTTAAAATAAATTGAACAGTCAGGATAAAAAGGGAAAATCTGTTATTGTACAGAAATTGACACTTGACTCCCACTGCACATTTAATGTTGTTGATCATAAATGCAAAGTTTGGCCAAAAATTCTGGACCTGGTCTTGTAGGGACTATATGGGCACATTCAGCAGCACAGAAGAGAAGAGATAGAAGGAATAAAAAACTAAGATATCAGAATAAAATATCAAAATTCTAGGAAGGCCACAGCATCATTACCCTCTGCTTTCTCTTAGAGGATCATCATGATATATTTTTTCAAGTGATTTTCTAATGTGGCGCCCCAGGACCTGGTCGCCACAACAGCATTGCCCTTCCAAAGGGTTAATGCTGAGCCTGGAGGTAATTGGGAGGTCCATTGGCCAGCACGTTAACATCCAACGCAGTTCTCCCTCCGGCCAGCAAGGGGAGCTCTGAACCTGGAATTCCAGGGAGCATTCCTCAAGTCTGACCTGAGGGAGGAAGTAGCAGTCAGTCTGTAGAGAGAAGTGAGAGCGAGCAGACGCAGAGTGTGCTGTCCTGTGGATCTGGGGCCTGGAGCTGGAGCAGCTTGGCCCAGGGAAGCAGGAGTAGCAGAGAGGCAGAGAAGAGACTCGGACATCGGAGTCTGTGGCCACCAGGGCTTAAAGAAGGGAATTTTGTTTACTTACCGTAAATTCCTTTTCTTCTAGCTCCAATTGGGAGACCCAGACAGTGGGTGTATAGCTACTGCCCTCTGGAGGCCGCACAAAGAACTACACTTAAAAGTGTAAGGCCCCTCCCCTTCTGGCTATACACCCTCCCGTAGGAGTACAGATTCCTCAGTTTTAGTACCAAAGCAAGAAGGAGGAAAGCCAATAACAGTTTCAAAAACAAATTCAATCCGATAACACGATCGGAGAACTTAAGAAACAACATGAACAACATGTGCACCCGAAAAAACGAAACCCTAAG
Organism: Anomaloglossus baeobatrachus; assembly: GCF_048569485.1. Taxonomy (NCBI): domain Eukaryota; kingdom Metazoa; phylum Chordata; class Amphibia; order Anura; family Aromobatidae; genus Anomaloglossus; species Anomaloglossus baeobatrachus. Next base: position 544,253,835 of record NC_134357.1, on the reverse strand, counting down.
AACAAATAGGGCGGGTGCTGGGTCTCCCAATTGGAGCTAGAAGAAAAGGAATTTACGGTAAGTAAACAAAATTCCCTTCTTCTTTTTCGCTCCTAATTGGGAGACCCAGACAGTGGGACGTCCAAAAGCAGTCCCTGGGTGGGTAAAAAGATACCACATGAACGGGCTGTCAGACAGCCTCTTCCTACAGGTGGGCCACCGCCGCCTGAAGGACCTGTCTACCTAGGCTGGCATCTGCCGAAGCGTAGGTATGCACTTGATAGTGTTTGGTAAACGTGTGCAGACTCGACCAGGTAGCCGCTTGGCACACTTGCTGAGCCGTAGCCTCATGCCGCAATGCCCAGGACGCACCCACGGCTCTGGTAGAATGGGCCTTCAGTCCAGATGGAATCGGAAGCCCAGCAGAACGGTATGTGTGAAGAATTGGTTCCTTGATCCACCGCGCCAGGGTGGATTTGGAAGCTTGCGATCCCTTATGCTGACCAGCGACTAGGACAAAGAGCGCATCAGAACGGCGTAGAGCCGCCGTGCGAGAAATGTAAATCCTGAGTGCTCTCACCAGGTCCAACAGATGTAAACCCTTTTCAAATTGGTGAACTGGATGCGGACACAAAGATGGCAAAGTGATATCCTGATTGAGATGAAAGGAAGAAACCACCTTGGGAGAAAACTCTGGAATTGGACGCAGTACTACCTTGTCTTGGTGAAACACCAGGAAGGGAGATTTGCAAGATAACGCCGCTAGCTCGGACACTCTTCGAAGAGACGTGACCGCCACAAGAAAAACTACCTTTTGTGAAAGCCGAGAAAGGGGAACCTCTTTCAAAGGCTCGAAAGGCGGCTTCTGGAGAGTAATGAGAACCTTGTTCAGATCCCAGGGTTCCAATGGCCGTCTGTAAGGAGGAACGATATGACAAACTCCTTGGAGAAACGTGCGTACTTTAGAAAGCCGTGCCAAGCGCTTCTGAAAGAATACGGATAGCGCGGAAACTTGACCCTTAAGAGAGCTAAGCGACAAACCTTTTTCCAACCCAGACTGCAGGAAGGAAAGAAAAATTGGCAATGCAAATGGCCAGGGAGAAAACCCTTGAGCCAAGCACCACGCTAAGAATATCTTCCACGTTCTGTGATAGATCTTAGCTGAGGATGGTTTTCTAGCCTGTCTCATTGTGGCAACAACCTCATGAGATAAACCTGAGGCCGCTAGGATCCAGGACTCAATGGCCACACAGTCAGGTTCAGGGCCGCAGAATTCAGATGGAAAAACGGCCCTTGAGACAGCAAATCTGGACGGTCTGGTAGTGTCCACGGTTGGCCTACCGTGAGATGCCACAGATCCGGGTACCACGACCTTCTTGGCCAATCTGGAGCGACGAGTATGGCTCGATGGCAGTCGGACCTGATTTTCCGGAGAACTCTGGGTAACAATGCTAGAGGTGGGAACACATAGGGGAGTCGGAATTGCGACCAATCCTGAACCAAGGCGTCTGCCGCCAGTGCTCGGTGATCGTGAGACCGTGCCATGAAAACTGGGACCTTGTTGTTGTGCCGTGACGCCATCAGATCGACGTCCGGCGTCCCCCAGCGGCAACAGATCTGCTGAAACACGTCCGGGTGAAGGGACCATTCTCCTGCGTCCATGCCCTGGCGACTGAGAAAGTCTGCTTCCCAGTTTTCCACGCCTGGGATGTGAACTGCGGATATGGTGGACGCTCTGCTTTCCACCCACGTCAAAATCCGTTGGACTTCTTGAAAAGCTTGGCGACTGCGTGTTCCCCCTTGGTGGTTGATGTACGCCACCGCCGTGGAATTGTCCGACTGAATCCGAATCTGCTTGCCTTCCAGCCATTGTTGGAAGGCTCGCAGGGCAAGATAGATTGCTCTGATTTCCAGAACATTGATCTGCAGGGTGGACTCTTCCAGAGTCCACATCCCCTGAGCCCTGTGGTGGAGATACACCGCTCCCCACCCTGATAGGCTCGCATCCGTCGTGACCACTGCCCAGGACGGGGGAAGGAACGACTTTCCCTGTGACAATGAGGTGGGGAGAAGCCACCAACGCAGAGAGTCCTTGGCAGTCTGAGAGAGGGAGACAGTCCTGTCGAGGGACGTCGATTTCCCGTCCCATTGGCGTAGAATGTCCCATTGTAGAGGGCGCAGATGAAACTGCGCGAACGGGACTGCCTCCATTGCTGCTACCATCTTTCCTAGGAAATGCATGAGGCGCCTCAGTGAGTGCGACTGGCTCTGAAGGAGAGATTGCACTCCAGTCCGTAGCGAGCACTGCTTGTCCAGTGGAAGCTTCACTATCGCTGAGAGAGTATGAAACTCCATGCCAAGATAAGTCAGAGATTGGGTCGGGGTTAGATGAGACTTTGGAAAGTTGATAATCCACCCGAAACTCTGGAGAGTGTCTAGTGCCACCTTCAGACTGTGTTGGCATGCCTCTTGAGAGGGTGCCTTTATAAGCAGGTCGTCTAGATACGGGATGACCGAGTGACCCTGCGAGTGCAGAACAGCTACTACTGCTGCCATGACTTTGGTGAAGACCCGGGGGGCTGTTGCCAGACCGAAAGGTAACGCTACGAACTGCAGGTGTTCGTCGTGTATGACGAAGCGTAGGAAACGCTGATGCTCTGGTGCGATCGGCACGTGGAGATACGCATCTTTGATATCTATTGATGCTAGAAAATCTCCTTGAGACATTGAGGCTATGACGGAGCGTAGGGATTCCATCCGGAACCTCCTGACTTTTACGTGTCTGTTGAGCAACTTTAGATCCAGGACGGGCCGATACGATCCGTCCTTTTTTGGGACCACAAACAGATTGGAGTAAAAACCGTGACCTTGTTCCTGAAGAGGGACGGAGGTCACCACTCCTTCCGCCTTTAGAGCGGCCACCGCCTGGAACAGAGCATCGGCTCGGTCTGGTGGTGGAGAAGTTCTGAAGAAACGAGTTGGCGGACGAGAACTGAACTCTATCCTGTACCCGTGAGACAGAATATCCCTCACCCAACGGTCTTTGACGTGTGACAGCCAGATGTCGCCAAAGTGGGAAAGCCTCCCACCGACCGCGGGTGTGGGAATCGGAGACCGCAAGTCAGGAGGACGCCGTCTTGGCAACGGTTCCTCCGGCTGTCCTTTTTGGGCGTGACTGAGACCTCCAAGAATCTGAGCGTCTCTGGTCTTTTTGAGTCTTTTTTGACGAGGCGAATTGGGACCTGCCCGGTCCTCGAAAGGACCGATAACCAGACTGACCCTTCCTCTGTTGGGGTCTGTTTTGTCTGTGTTGCGGTAAGGATGAGTCCTTACCCTTGGAGTGTTTGATGATTTCATCCAAACGCTCTCCAAACAATCGGTCACGAGAAAAAGGCAAATTGGTTAAGCACTTCTTGGAATGAGAATCTGCTTTCCAATGTCTCAACCACAGGGCCCTACGCAAAACAACGGAGTTGGCTGACGCCACTGCCGTGCGGCTTGTAGCGTCAAGAACAGCATTAATCGCGTACGACGCGAATGCCGCCATTTGCGAGGTCAATGGTGCTACCTGCGGGGCAAATGCACGTGTGACGGAGTCAACTCGCGCAAGCCCGGCTGAGATAGCTTGGAGTGCCCATACGGCTGCAAAAGAAGGCGCTAATGACGCTCCAAATCGCTTCATAGATGGATTTCAGCCAGAGCTCCATCTGCCTGTCAGTGGCATCTTTAAGTGCCGCTCCATCTTCAACTGCAACCAAGGATCTAGCTGCAAGCCTGGAAATTGGAGGATCCACTTTTGGACACTGGGTCCAACCCTTGACCACCTCAGGGGGAAAAGGATAGCGTGTATCTTTAAGCCGTTTAGGAAAACGCCTTTCAGGATAAGCGTGGGGTTTCTGGATTGCGTCTCTAAAGTCAGCGTGGTCCAGAAAAGTGCTTAAAGTACGCTTAGGGTATCTGAAATGGATTCTCTCGTGCTGCGAAGCTGACTCCTCCACAAGAGGAGCTGGTGGGGAAATATTTAACATCTTATTGATGTTAAATATAAGATCATTAACTATGGCGTCACCATCTGGTGTATCTAGATTGAGAGCGGTCCCAGGATCAGAATCCTGATCAGTTACGTCCGCCTCATCACCCATAGATTCATCTCGCTGGGATCCTGACCGTTGAGATGAATGTGAAGGCCCGTCATAGCGAGCCCGCTTAGGCTGCCCGGAGCCATCGTCCGAGTCAGAGTCTTCACCCTGAGGTGTATATGCCCGTCCCGGAGCTTGGAGCTGAGGGGGACCAGGGGGCAATGATTGCACAGTGTCCGTGGCCTGAAGCACAGGTCTAGCTCGCAATGTGTCAAGAATTTGTGACATAGTGAGAGACATTCTGTCAGCAAAAGCTGCAAACTCAGTTCCTGTCACCTGGACAGCATTCACAGGTGGTACACCCTGGGTCACGTCCAGCAGAGGTCCCGACTGTGCAAGCGCCGCAGGGGCCGAGCACTGCACACAATGGGGGTCCGTGGAGCCTGCCGGCAGAAAAGTCCCACATGCGGTGCAGGAAGCATATAATGTCTGCGCCTTGGCACCCTTGCGTTTTACGGGCGACATGCTGCTGGCTCTCTGCAATGTGAGAGAGTCTATAGCCAAAGGGCGACCAGCGCTATGCAATACAAAGTATTTGTAGAAACAAAATACTAAGAATACTACTGGCACAAGAGGGGGTGAGCCCTGAGGGCTGCTTACCGCCCGCTGAATAGCGGGTAAGAGGCTGCAGAATTCCTTGTCTGGGTCTCCCCGGCTCCCCTCTGCAGCGCAGCGTGTCAGCAGGAATGGCTGCCGGCGTCTGTGGAGAGGGGCGGTCCGTGGGAGTTCCCAAACAAAAGTGCGGGAAACAGTGTCCCCTCTGTGCCGATTGTGAGGGCTGGAGTATGTAAAAACGACTCCAGCCCTCGGCGCTGATGCACTGGCCAGCGTCCCGCCCCTCTCCTGACTGGCAGGTCTGGGGGCGGGAACGAACGGAAGCAGGCCGCAAAAGCCGGGGACTCGAGTTATCAGCGCGGCCGCCGTAAAAGCGCGGGCCGCGCTGAAGTCCCCGGCGCACCACAAGTGCCAGCCGCGCCGCAGTCCCAGCGGCCGGCGTGACCGATTCCTAGACGTGGCCAGCGTCCCGCCCCTCTCCTGACTGGCAGGTCCGGGGGCGGGAACGAACGGAAGCAGGCCGCAAAAGCCGGGGACTCGAGTTATCAGCGCGGCCGCCGTAAAAGCGCGGGCCGCGCTGAAGTCCCCGGCGCACCACAAGTGCCAGCCGCGCCGCAGTCCCAGCGGCCGGCGCGACCGATTCCTATAAGTGTGCCTGCTTCAGCGAAGCTGAATGAGGCCATGGCACAAGCGCCGTAGCGCTGCTGTCCCCCGGCGCACTACAACACCCAGCATGCTGCGGTGTGAGCGCCTGCACGGGGACACAGAGTACCTTGAGGAAGCAGGGCCATGTCCCTGATGTACTCCGCTCCATCCAGCATCTTCTCCAGGGGCTGTAGATGGAGCACGGTCTCAGTGCCTGGAGACCAGTAAATCCCACTTCACCCAGAGCCCTGTAAAAAGGGATGGGGAAGGAATCAGCATGTGGGCTCCTGCCGCCGTACCCGCAATGGGTACCTCAACCTTACAAACACCTCCGACATACAGTGGGGTGAGAAGGGAGCATGCTGGGAGCCCTGTATGGGCCCTCTTTTCTTCCATCCGACATAGTCAGCAGCTGCTGCTGACTAAAAACAATGGAGCTATGCGTGCGTGTCTGACCTCCTTGCGCACAAAGCTAAAACTGAGGAATCTGTACTCCTACGGGAGGGTGTATAGCCAGAAGGGGAGGGGCCTTACACTTTTAAGTGTAGTTCTTTGTGCGGCCTCCAGAGGGCAGTAGCTATACACCCACTGTCTGGGTCTCCCAATTAGGAGCGAAAAAGAAATATTCCCTGGTAGCCGAATCCGAAGGGCAGGAGAGCTGCAAGCACCTGGCCCATAAACAGCCCGAAGGTACAGCTGCAGCATCAGGGCCCGGTGAGGACTCCAGCAGAGAAGCACCAGAGAGGGCCTGCGTAGCCTACCCCAGAGGGAAAGGGACGTACCACCAGTCCCAGCAGCAAGAGGGCCATTGCTAGATCCAGAGAGCAGGGTCCTATCATAACAAAGAAAAGCACAGGAGTAGGCCTCATACTCAGCTGGCCAGAAAGATTACCCTAAGTACTTCCAGGCCAACCGGATCCCCTTCACCACCTGTGACGGTCTCCCAGGACTGGACTGTTCTTAAAGTAAAAGAGGAGAAGGTAAAGAGAATGTTGTTTGTGACTGGTTCTTTCATTGCCTGTCGGCCCTGCACCGTGTTATCCACACAACACCATAGACTTTCACGAGCACTAACAGTGTCCCCGGGGCACCACCATTGCTGCCGTACCATTACCCCGGAGACCTCACACAGCAGCGGCGGCTTAATAGCCGCAAACCACAGGTGGCGTCACGAAACAAATACTTTAATTGCTCCCAAGTCACCAGCCATATTTAAACTGACACCCACCAGGGCCACGGAGTCGGGCCCCGCCACCACTGACAATCCCCGGACTGGTCCGGCCCGGCACCGGGTGTCCCATAGCCCTGGGGTGGGCGAGTCAATTTTGGCGTCACGAACAGGATTTCGTGCCCGGTCCCACCGGGTACTGTGCGCCTGCAGAAACTGTGCTTAAAAAAAGACTGTGTTACTGTTTGCAAACTGCCGCCATTAGCCTCGCTGAGCGCAGGAAGAAGGGGGGGGGGCGTGCCTGACAAAGGGCGCGAAGGGAGCGCACCATCAGAGCAGAGCGCCGTTAACCCCGCGCTACCCGGAAGAGATTGTAAAAAGAAAGCGGAGCCTGGTAAGGTTCACTAAGGGGGAGGAAGATGTCCGACACCGAGGGAGAGCCGGTGGCTATAGTAGTTCAAGACGCAGCAGCGCCGGCCGATGTAATCCCAGTCGCCGTCGCCCCGGCCCCCGCTGTAGCGCCGGTAATGCCGATCACAATGCCGTACATCCCGGGAGCAGAATGGCTGCCGCAGTACTCCGGGGAGTCCCATACCCTGAGCGACTTCAGAGAAAGGCTGCACGACTTGTTCATAGTGTATCCGCTGACTGAGAGCCAGAAGGTGGGCATATTAATGGGGCAGCTAGCCGGCGCGGCCCAGTGTGAAGTGAAGTCCTGGCCTGATACAGATAAAGGGACAGCAACCCCGATACTGGCCAAGTTAAAAAGAGTACTTTTGACACCCGCACCGCAGCAGAAATAAAGATGAGATTCTTTGGGTGCAAACAACGGGCCGCAGACAGCATAAGGGACTATGCCTTAAACTTGCAGGAGGCCCTGAAAGCAATTAAACAGGTGGACCCAGAGAGTGTACGTGAAGACAAACTCCTAACTGAGCAGTTCATAGAGGGGCTCCTGTCAGATGCCCACAGGACCCAGCTGCGTATCATGGTCCTGCAGAACCCTGCTCTGGACTTTGCAAAATTTAAGGACCAGGCCATCCGGGTACTGAGAGAATCTACACCGAATGACCCAGTACCCCTCCGGCCTCTTGCTATCACGTACCCAGGGGTGGTGCCTGCAACACGAGCCGCTGCAGGGGCTGAGGCGCAGTCACTGGATAAGGATCCCACTGCAGAGCTCAGACAGCAGGTCCAGGAGCTGACCAAGACTGTAGCTGCCCTTGCCAGGACCGTGCAGTCTCTACAAGTGACCCCATCGCCTGCAAGAATCGAGTTGGCCTCCAGCCCAGATGACGTCCCATGGATGCGACAGAGGAGGATTCCGCCGACTCGAGGAAAAGATACAGACCGGTATGATTCAACTGGACAACCGATCTGCCGCCGCTGCAGCCAGGCGGGCCACATTGCAAGACACTGTCCTTTAAATGGGCCGAGCCTGGGGCCAGGAGCCAACCCCCAGGTGTAAGGAAGCCCGGCTCAACCCCCAGTCGCAGGAAGTATGTGGGAGGACGCCCGGTCCTTCCTATTGTGCTGGATGGGATCCCTTTGAATGCCCTCCTGGATACGGGGTCCCAGGTAACAACCATCCCTTATAAACTGTACAAAAGATATTGGGCTGATTCAGACATTGACCATGGCCCAGATGATGATTTAACAATTGTGGCCAGTAATGGTCAGCCCTTACCTCAAATTGGGTATAAAGAAGTAACCATTAAAGTGGGGCGGGTAGAATTGCCATGTCAGGGGATGATAATTGTAGATATTGATCGCAAAGAATCTGACCCACTGCTAACTATTGGTACAAATGTGATAGAAAATTGGATTGCCGAAGTGATAATTTTGTTGCAACAGGCGTCTGAAACTGCCAGCTCCGGGCAGCAGCGTGCCCCACAGAGGGAGATCAGAGCCCTGATGAGGAGGCAGCAGGTAGAGCTGGCCGGAGGAGAAATTGGCAGTGTGAGGGTAAGTGATCCCCTCCCCATTGCAATACCCCCAAGAAGTGAAATGTTGATATGGTGTCGGGCAGCAATAGGCCTCAAGGGTCATGATTACCATGCCTTGGTAGAACCGGTGTATTCAGACAGTAGGCCTGGAGTCCTGATAGCCAGAGGGGTAGCAGACGTCCGCAAGGGGAGAGTGCCCGTCCGTGTCCTGAATTGTGGGGAGGAGGAAGCCAAATTGCCCCGGTACGCCACTGTAGCAAAACTGTACACTGTCAGTAACAATACCATCAAATCAGTGGAACCCTTGATCCCGTCCGACCAGGCGGAAGACAATGGCTCCAAGGGGCAGCTGGAAGACTGGTGCCAAAAATTACATGTGGGCACAGACTCCAACCCCTCACACAAAAAGCATGGGGTTTACCGGGTAGTACAGGAGTACGAGCAGGTCTTCAGCAAACACCCCCTAGATTTTGGGCAGGTAAAAGGGGTTAAACATCAAATCCCCACGGGTGATCATCATCCCATTAAAGAGAGATACCGCCCTGTACCCCCAGCACAGTATCAGCGTGCCAAAGAAATGTTACAGGAAATGAAGGAGGCTGGGGTTATCAGAGATAGTTGTAGCCCCTGGGCAGCTCCACTAGTGCTCGTAAAGAAAAAAGATGGTACAATGAGAATGTGCGTAGATTACAGACAAATTAACCGCATTACACATAAAGATGCTTATCCACTACCCAGATTAGAGGAGTCACTAACAGCCTTAAAGTCAGCTAACTATTTCTCCACCTTGGATCTCACCAGTGGGTATTGGCAGGTTCCCGTGGCAGAGGCGGACAAGGAGAAGACTGCATTCACGACACCAATGGGCCTCTGCGAGTTCAACTGTATGCCATTCGGGCTCTGCAACGCCCCAGGGACATTCCAAAGGTTGATGGAGTGCTGCTTGGGCCACCACAACTTTGAAACCGTGCTGTTGTATCTGGATGACGTCATAGTCTACTCCAAGACTTATGAAGACCACCTGAGGCACTTAGCAGAAGTGTTTGAGTCCTTGTCGGAGTATGGCCTGAAGATATTCACTTTATAGAAGGGGAATGTAGTGCAGATAGTGACCAGGGCACAAGTAATGAAATTGGGGATGGTACGGGGGGAAGGGTTAGGACAGTTAATACAGTAAGCAGGAATACAGGTACAGAGTCATACGTAACGTGCATGTACACTAATGCCCGAAGCCTCACAAATAAGGTGGAGGAATTAGAATTAATATTGTTGGAAGAAAATTATGATATAGTGGGGATATCAGAGACATGGCTGGATGAGAGCTATGACTGGGCTGTTAATTTACAGGGTTATAGCCTATTCAGGAATGACCGTACAAATAAGCGAGGGGGAGGTGTGTGTCTATATGTAAAATCATCCTTAAAACCCATCCTGCGTGACAACATATGTGAGGGTACTGAGAATGTAGAGTCCCTATGGGTGGAGATAAGGGGGGGGGAGAATGAATAATAAAATACTGATAGGGGTGTGTTATAAGACGCCGAATATTATGGAAGAGGTAGAGAATCTCCTCATAAAGCAAATTGATAAAGCAGCGAGTCTCGGAGAGGTAATTATTATGGGGGACTTTAACTATCCTGATATAAATTGGGGAACAGAAACTTGCAGTTCCAGCAAAGGAAATAGATTTTTGATAACAATGAAAGATAATTACCTTTCACAAATGGTACAGGACCCCACAAGAGGGGGAGCACTACTAGACCTTGTACTAACCAATAGGCCAGACCGCATATCAAATATACAAGTTGGGGGTTACTTGGGGAATAGTGATCACAAAATAATAAGTTTTCATGTATTCTTTAGTAAGATGTCTAGTAGAGGGGCTACAAGGACACTAAACTTCAGGAAAGCAAATTTTAAACGGTTGAGAGATGATCTTAGTGCAATAAACTGGGATGATGTACTAAGTAATAAAAGTACACAAAGCAAATGGGAGACTTTTATGAGCATCCTGAATAGGGCTTGTGCAGAAAATATACCCTATGGGAACAAACATGCTAGAAATAGGAGGAAACCCCTATGGCTAAATAGAGCTGTAAGGGAAGCAATAAAAGAAAAACAGAAAGCCTTAAAAGAATTAAAGAGGGTAGGTAGTGATGAGGCATTATATAATTATAGAAAATTAAATAAAATATGTAAAAAGCAAATTAAGTTAGCTAAGTTTGAGACAGAGAGACTCATTGCGAGAGAAAGTAAAGATAATCCTAAAATATTCTTTAACTACATAAACAGTAAAAAACTGAAAAGCGATAGTGTTGGACCCCTTAAAAATAGTCTTGGTGAAATGGTGGAAGGGGATGAGGGTAAAGCCAACCTGCTGAATGACTTTTTTTCTACGGTTTTTATACAAGAAAATGCCATGGCAGATGACATGACCAGTGATACCATAAATTCACCCTTGAATATTACCTGCTTAACCCAGCAGGAAGTACGCCGCCGCCTCGAAATCACTAAGGTTGACAAATCTCCGGGCCCGGATGGCATACACCCCAGAGTACTACAGGAATTGAGTTCTGTGATAGATAGACCATTATTTTTAATCTTCTCAGATTCCTTAATAACAGGGTCGGTACCGCAGGACTGGCGCATAGCAAATGTGGTGCCAATATTCAAAAAGGGGACAAAAACTGAGCCGGGAAATTATAGGCCGGTAAGTTTAACCTCTACGGTTGGTAAAATCCTTGAGGGTTTCTTGAGAGATGCTATACTGGAGTATCTCAAGAAAAATAACCTTATGACAGAGTATCAACATGGGTTTATGAGGGATCGATCCTGTCAAACTAATTTGATCAGCTTCTATGAAGAGGTAAGTTCAAGCCTGGACCAGGGAAATGCAGTGGATGTTGTGTATATGGACTTTTCAAAAGCTTTTGATACGGTGCCACACAAAAGGTTGGTACATAAAATGAGAATAATGGGGATAGGGGAAAATATGTGTAACTGGGTTAAAAACTGGCTCAGTGATAGGAAACAAAGGGTGGTTATTAATGGTACGTACTCGGACTGGGTCTCAGTTCATAGTGGGGTACCACAGGGGTCAGTATTGGGCCCGCTTCTTTTCAACATATTTATAAATGACCTTGTTGGGGGCATGCGGAGTAGAATTTCAATATTTGCAGATGATACTAAACTCTGCAGGGTAATCAATACAGAGGAGGATAATTTTATATTACAGGGAGATTTATGTAAATTGGAGGATTGGGCTGAGAAGTGGCAATTGAAGTTTAATGTAGATAAATGTAAGGTCATGCACTTGGGTAGAGGAAATAACATTTATGATTATGTACTTAATTGTAGAACACTGGGTAAAACAGACACAGAGAAAGACTTGGGTGTATGGGTGGATGGTAAACTTCACTTTAGTGGACAGTGTCAGGCAGCTGCTGCCAGGGCTAATAAAATAATGGGATGTATTAAAAGAGGTATAAGTGTTCATGATAAAAATATAGTTCTACCTCTGTACAAGTCACTAGTGCGACCGCACTTAGAATACTGTGTACAATTCTGGTCACCGATATATAAGAAGGACATAGCTGAACTGGAGAGGGTGCAGAGAAGAGCGACCAAGATTATTAGAGGAATGGGTGGGCTGCAATACCAAGACAGGTTATTAAACTTGGGGTTATTTAGTCTGGAAAAACGAAGGCTTAGGGGGGATCTAATCACAATGTATAAATATATGAGGGGACAGTACAGAGACCTTTCCAAAGATCTTTTTACACCTAGGCCTGCGACTGGAACACGGGGGCATCCGCTACGTCTTGAGGAAAGAAGATTTAATCATAATCACAGACGAGGATTCTTTACTGTACGAGCAGTGAGACTGTGGAACTCTCTGCCGCATGATGTTGTAATGAGTGATTCACTACTAACATTTAAGCAGAGCCTGGACGCCTTTCTTGAAAAATTTAATATTACCAGTTATGTATATTAGATTTTATGACAGGGTATTGATCCAGGGAACTAGTCTGATTGCCGGATGTGGAGTCAGGAAGGAAATTTTTTCCCCATTGGAACTTGTTTGCCACATTGGGGTTTTTTTGCCTTCCTCTGGATCAACATGTTAGGCTACGGGTTGAACTAGATGGACTTAGAGTCTCCCTTCAACCTTAAAAACTATGATACTATGATGATACTATGATAAAGCCGTCCAAATGTCACCTCTTGAAGCCAAAGGTACAGTACCTGGGTCATGTGGTCAGCGCAGAAGGTGTTGCACCTGATCCGGAGAAAGTCATCGTAATCAAGGACTGGCCAAGACCCACCAAGGTAAAGGAGGTGCGGCAGTTCCTTGGGCTGGTGGGCTACTACCAAAGGTTCATTGATGGTTTCAAAAAGATAGCAGCGCCCCTTCAAGATCTCCTGGTGGGCCAGCCAAAGCAGGCTAAGAAGCAGAGCCCTCCATTTGAATGGAGCAGCCAAATAGAAACATCCTTTGTCCGGCTGAAAGGGGCTCTCACGGGAGAAGAAATTCTGGCCTACCCTGACTACAGCCAGCCGTTTGTACTGTATACAGACGCCAGCAACGTGGGACTGGGAGCAGTTCTGTCCCAGGTGCAGGGAGGCAGAGAGAAGGTGATAGATTACGCCAGTAGGAAGCTTCGGCCCACAGAAAGGAACCCAGAAAACTACAGTTCCTTCAAGCTAGAGTTCCTCGCTATTGTTTGGGCAGTGACTGAACGCTTCAAGCACTATCTGGCATCGGCCAAGTTCACCATCTTCACGGATAACAATCCGTTGACACATCTGGCAACAGCCAAGTTAGGTGCGTTAGAACAGCGATGGATGGCCCGGCTGTCTAACTTTGACTTTACCATCAAGTACCGGGCTGGCAAGAAGAATAACAATGCTGACGCGCTGTCCAGAATGCCTCACTTACCCGAGTCTGGAGAAGACCTGGATGAACTCGAAGAGATAGAGTTACCGGCTTTCCATCACCAAGGTGTTTCCCCAGTGTGAGCATGCTGTAGGAGTGAAGCGCTCGAGCCAACACGAGGTCTCGGTCAACCCATTACTCCACCATAATTGGGAAGAGACACAGAACGGTGACCCGGCCGTGCGATTGGTCAAAGAAAAGTTAGCACAAGCTGAGACCCATCTTGGCCCAGATGCTCCAGAAGAAGCCCAGCAGCTGTGGAAGGAGCGGGGACGACTGTTCACATACCAAGGCAAGCTCTGCAAGAGATATGTCAACTGGCGAACGAATGAACTCGTCTGGCAGATAGTGATCCCACAGAGGGATGCTCCAATGTTCCTAGCAGCTTACCATGATAACGCAGGACACTTCGGGTGGAAGAAGTTGGAGACCCTACTCCGCGATCGGTTCTACTGGGTGCACATGAGAAAGACAGTCGAGAAGTGGTGCCGAGACTGTGGTCCGTGTAACCTGAGGCGGAAAGATGATGCCAGCCAGAGGTCTCCCCTACAGCCAATTGTCACGAAGCAGCCCCTGGAGTTGGTGGCCCTGGACCACGTGAAGTTAACACCAAGCCGGTCAGGCTATGTTTACGCCCTCACCATTGTGGACCATTACTCTCGTTTCCTGGTAGTAGTGCCTGTGAAGGACCAGACAGCCAGAACAGCAGCTAGAGCATTTCAGGCATACTTTTGTCGACCTCACGGTTACCCTGAAAGGGTACTGACTGATCAAGGTCCTGCATTCGAGGCAGAAGTGTTCCAAGAGTTCTGTAACATGTACGGTTGTAAGAAAATCAGAACAACACCGTACCACCCCCAAACCAATGGATTGTGCGAGAAGATGAACCATGTGGTTATTGATATGCTCAAGACTCTACCGCTGGAAGAAAGAAACCAATGGCCAGAGAAGTTACCAGATCTGGTAGACCTGTATAACCATATCCCAGTAAATTCGACCAACTGCAGCCCTGCTTACCTGATGCGAGCAAGACCTGGCAAGTTACCTGTAGACTTGGAGATGGGAACTGTGTCACCTGAAGCAGTTCAAGAGATAGAAGATTGGGATACAGAACGACAACAGCAGTACCGCAGAGTTCAAGAATGCGTAGAAAAGAGCCTGTCCCAAGCAAGAACGAGACAAGAACGGAACTACAATCAAACGGCCCCAGCAACTCCCTTAGCACCTGGAGAACAGGTCCTCAAGAAAAAGCGGAGGGCGCATAAATTAGATGATCAGTGGGAGAATGAACCCTACACCATTATTCCCTCCAACTTTGACAATAGTAAGGTATGCCTCATAAGCAAAGATGAAGGCAAGACCTATCAAGCAGTTTCTCGAGACCGCCTGAAAGCGTGCCCTGAACGGTGCAGAACCCAAAAAGAAGTAGAAGAAGTACAAGAAAGTCCCCAAAGTCAAGAAAAAGAGGAAGAGATGATCCAAACAATCCTTGGAAAATTCCCCAAAACTTGGACCCGAATAAACAATGCCATAGTGGTACCAGTCTTGACGTTCCTGCAGTTGGTCGAGCCGGAAACAGAAGAGGTTCTAGATCCACCTAAAGAACCGTCCGCTCCAACACGAGATGACACGCCAGCAGTGGAACAGGAGAATCAACCCTCTTGCCAGTGGTGAACCTGCCGTACCCTTGGCGAATCTGAGACCCCGTAGGCAACCAACACGCATACCTGTCAGGGTTAGGCCTACCAGTGACACGGAGGGGGCAGACACTCCAAGTAGTAAGGGACAAAACCCAGAGCTACTCCGGTCCCAACGTAGCACTCGGGGACAGCCCCCTACAAGGTATAGAACATAGAAAGTAAAATACCTAACAGAGTGTAAATAGTTATGTGAAAATGTCTGTATGTAATGTTTTGTTTTAGGTGATTAAGTAAATGGACAATTGGGCCACTAGACTATGGGTGGCCAACACCTAGATGTACATAGTTAGCACCAGTGTGCTCAGCACCCCTGAAGAAAAACCCGTCTGGCGTGCATAGAGTGGGGTCATCAATGCTCTGACGCACGCCCAGAGCCTACGTTGGGGGTTTGATCGCGGCGGGTCCCCTATGGAGCAGTGTAATGGACACCCGGCAGGGAGCCACACTGGACTCTAATAGTAGTGTTTAAGTTTGTAACGTTTAAGTAATGGGCCTCCCATAATGGGATGAAATGTTCTAACATATTATGTTTTGTTCTACAGTCCGGGAGTACTGAATTTAACTAAAGGGGAGTGTGGCGCCCCAGGACCTGGTCGCCACAACAGCATTGCCCTTCCAAAGGGTTAATGCTGAGCCTGGAGGTAATTGGGAGGTCCATTGGCCAGCACGTTAACATCCAACGCAGTTTTCCCTCCGGCCAGCAGGGGGAGCTCTGAACCTGGAATTCCAGGGAGCATTCCTCAAGTCTGACCTGAGGGAGGAAGTAGCAGTCAGTCTGTAGAGAGAAGTGAGAGCGAGCAGACGCAGAGTGTGCTGTCCTGTGGATCTGGGGCCTGGAGCTGGAGCAGCTTGGCCCAGGGAAGCAGGAGTAGCAGAGAGGCAGAGAAGAGACTCGGACATCGGAGTCTGTGGCCACCAGGGCTTAAAATATTCCCTGGTAGCCGAATCCGAAGGGCAGGAGAGCTGCAAGCACCTGGCCCATAAACAGCCCGAAGGTACAGCTGCAGCATCAGGGCCCGGTGAGGACTCCAGCAGAGAAGCACCAGAGAGGGCCTGCGCAGCTTACCCCAGAGGGAAAGGGACGTACCACCAGTCCCAGCAGCAAGAGGGCCATTGCTAGATCCAGAGAGCAGGGTCCTATCGTAGTAAAGAAAAGAACAGGAGTAGGCCTCATACTCAGCTGGCCAGAAAGATTACCCCAAGTACTTCCAGGCCGACCGGATCCCCTTCACCACCTGTGACGGTCTCCCAGGACTGGACTGTTCTTAAAGTAAAAGAGGAGAAGGTAAAGAGACTGTTGTTTGTGACTGGTTCTTTCATTGCCTGTTGGCCCTGCACCGTGTTATCCACACAACACCATAGACTTTCACGAGCACTAACAGTGTCCCCGGGGCACCGCTCCACCTGTGGGGAGCAGTACCACCATTGCTGCCGTACCATCACCCCGGAGGCCTCACACAGCAGCGGCGGCTTAATAAACGCAAACCACAGGTGGCGTCACGAAACAAATACTTTAATTGCTCCCAAGTCACCAGCCATATTTAAACTGACACCCACCAGGGCCACGGAGTCGGGCCCCGCCACCACTGACAATCCCCGGACTAGTCCGGCCCGGCACCGGGTGTCCCATAGCCCTGGGGTGAGCGAGTCACTAACTTGTCAGCACATTCTATGTATGCTGTCATTTGTCTCTGTAGTTTAAGGATCTGGGCAGGTAAAAAGTCAGAATCTTCTAATTTCAAGAGGTAGGTGGATCCTCCGGGTGGTAAGCTTTATAGAAGAAGGGTATTCAGTGCCAAAACTAATTTAAACTGTTTCAGGGGGACAACAATGTTGTGCTCTAGGGCCAAAATGGTGATCACGCGAGTGATATGGCCGGACTACACCACTGATAAAGCAGCCACAGACGGAATCTGAGAACAATCTGTAACTTCTCTGCATTTAGTGGTCACTACTCACCTGGGCGGTTACCTGTAGTAATCTCCTTTTTACATCGATCATCACCCCTCACATATGTCTCTGTAGTATTAAGTTGGGTCAGATTTTCATTCTGCAACAAATATTGTAAAAGTCACAGACAGATGGAGAAGTCACATCTATGATCAGCTCTAATCCTGCCATCTCCACCGCTCTCATTACAGAAGTATAAATCATATAATACTGGTGGATAAAACAAGACTGAGCACAAGACCTTCACAGCCGTCTACACATCATAGGGGAGATCTCATAACACCTTCTCTCCATCTACCTGATGATCCTGAGGAACATCGGGATCTTCTTGTTTACAGTCCTGTGGAAGAAGAGGACGGGGACATCTCTCTGGTGTTGTCCTCTCACTGGATAGAACTGGAGGAAACACATACAGGGACTGAATTCATTCCTTACATACAGATAATTATAGGCCATGTGTATTTAGTCCTGTCTATTACCTGGTGATGTGAGGGGCTGGGGAACCTCCATCATGACGTCCTTGTACAGATCTTTATGTCCTTCTAAATACTTCCACTCCTCCATGGAAAAATTGACGGTGACGTCCTGACACCTTATAGGAACCTGACACATACAATGATACCATCATCCCCTGATCCCTTCATAGCGTTACTGTATAATGTCCCAGCATTCCCAGCAGTGTCACCTCTCCAGTCAGCAGCTCAATCATCTTGTAGGTGAGTTCTAGGATCTTCTGGTCATTGATGTCCTCATGTATCGGGGGGTAAAGTGGAGATCCTGTGATTGGGCTCAGGGGTCTTCCCCATCCCTCAGACACAGGGGCCTGACAGCGCTCACTAGAGGTCTTCTTCACTACTGTGTAATCCTGGTTATGGAGAGACACAGTAATTCACACTAGAAAAATGATTTTTCTTAAGAAATTTCTTAAGAAATTTCTTAAGAGTGAAGGATTAGTGCACCTGCGTTTTTGCCGCGTTTTCGGTGCGTTTTTACAGCTGGTTGCTCCCTGCGTTATTTTGCCAATTATATATGGCAAATAACGCAGTTAGCTGCAGAAAAGAAGTGACATGCTCATTCTTTTTCTTAAGAAAATCTACTGAAAGAATTTTCTTAAGAAAAAAAACGCAGTGTGCGCACAGCTAATTTTTTTTGCCATAGGTTTTGCTGGGGAATGTCTGCAGAAAGGTTACAAGAATTTCTCAAGAAATTTCTGCAGCAAAAACGGACCAAAAACGCAGGTAAAAAACGCAGTGTGTGAACATAGCCTTAATCTCACAACAGGCATTTCCAGAGCCTTCACCTCTCCAGTTCTGTCCATCTGTTATTCCCATAGATAAGAATGATGTAATGTGACGTCATCAGAATCTCTCACCTCTCCAGTAAGCCGGAAGAGGATCTCTAGGGTGAGGTGTAATATCCTCTCCGCCATCTTGTCCCTGTCCATATCCATGCTTGATGGATCAATCAGGAAAATTCTCTTATATAAAAGATCTCCACTGAGAGGATCCGATATTGTGGGGACCTGAATGGGAAGAAGATTAACCCTTTAGTGACGGAGCTAATTTTCACCTTAATGACCAGACCAAATTTTGCAATTCTGACCAGTGTCACTTCATGAGGTTATAACTCTGGAACGCTTCAACGGATCCCGGTGATTCTGAGATTGTTTTTTCGTCACATATTGGACTTCATGTTAGTACCAAATTTAGGACAATATTTTTTGTGTTTATTTATGAAAAAAATTGAATATTGGCAAAAATTTTGAAAATTTAGCAATTTTCAACTTTTGAATTTTTATACCGTTAAACCAGAGATTTCTGTGACACAAAATAGTTAATAAATAACATTTCCCACATGTCTACTTTACATCAGCACAATTTTGGAAACAAAATTTTTTTTCGTTAGGAAGTTAGAGGGGTTCAAAGTTTATCAGCAATTTCTCATTTTTACATCAAAATTTACAAAACCAGTTTTTTAGGGACCACATCACATTTGAAGTGACTTCAATAGGCCTAGATGACAGAAAATACCCAAAAGTGACACCATTCTAAAAACTGCACCCCCCAAAGTACTCAAAACCACATTCAAGAAGTTTATTAACCCTTCAGGTGCTTCACATGAACAAAAGCAATGTGGAATGAAAAAAAGCAAAAATTAAATTTTACCTAAAAATGTTGCTCTAACCCAAATTTATTCACTTTTAGAAGAAATAACACAACAAAATGGACCCCAAAACTTGTTCCCCACTTTCTTATGAGCGCGCCGATACCCCACATGTGGTCAGAAACCTCTGTTTGGACAAATGGGAGGGCTCGGAACAGAAGGAGCAATATTTGAATTTTGGAAAGCAAATTTGGCTGAAATAGATTGCGAGCACCATGTTGCATTTACAGGTCCGCTAAGGTACCTAAACAGAAGAAATCCCTCACAAGTGACACCATTTTGGAAACTAGACCCCTCAAGGCTTCTATCTAGGGGTATAGTGAGCATTTTGGATCCACAGGTACTTCACAGATTTTGTTAACGTTACGTTGTCATATTGAAAATTTTAATAATTTTCTCAAAAATGTTGCTTTAGCATCAATTTTCTCACTTTTTCAAGAGGTAATTCCAAAAATTTGACCTCAAGGTTTGTTAACCACTTTTTTATGAGCGCGGTGATACCTCACATGTGGTCTGAAACCTTTGTTTGGACAAATGGGAGGGCTTGGAACGAAAGGAGCAATATTTGAATTTTAGAAAGGAAATTTGGCTGAAAAAGATTGCGGGCACCATGTCGCATTTGGAGGTCCCCTAAGGTACCTAAACAGCAGAAACCCCGCACAAGTGGCCCCATTTTGGAAACTAGGCCCCTCAAGGAATTTATCTAGATGTTTGGTGAGTACCCTGAACCCCCAGGTGCTTCACAGAATTTTATAACGTTGAGCCATGAAAAAGAAAAATAAAATTTTACCACAAAATTGTTATTTCAACCAGGTAGCTTTTTTTTTTACAAGAGTAAAAGGAAAAAATTCAGCTTAACATTTATTGTGCAATTTCTCCTGAGTTTGGCGATACCTTATATGTGGTGGAAATCAACTGTTTGGGCGCATGGCAGGGCTCGGAAGGGAAGGAGTGCCATTTGACTGCAAAATTGTCTGGAATCAATAGCGGACGCCAGGTTGCATTTGGAGAGCCCCTGAGGTGCCTAAACAGTGGCGGTCCCCCACAAGTGACTTCATTCTGGAAACAAGACACCTCAAGGCTTTTATCAAGGTGTATAGTGAGCAGTTTGAATCCACGAGTACTTCACAGAATTTGATAAGCTTAGGTTGCCATATTGAAAATTTTCATTTTTTTCACAAAACTGTTGCTTTAGCATCAAATTTCTCACTTTTTCAAGAGACAACAACAAACCGTGGACCCCACAGGTTGTTATCCAATGTCTTATGAGCACAGGGATACCCCACATGTGGCCAAAAACCTCTGTTTGGATAAATGAGAGGGCTTGGAATGGAGGGAGCACCATTTGAATTCTGGAAAAGTTGAAATAAATTGCGGGCACCATGTCACATTTGCAGGGCCCCTTGGGTACCTATACATCAGAAAACCCCCACAAGTGACCCCATTTTGGAAACTGGATTTTATTCAGGAGTATAGTAAGCATTTTGAATCCACAGGTACTTCACAAAAATGTTGCTGTAGCAACAAATGTCTCACTGTTAGGCTATGTGGCCATGATCCAGCGACACGGCATCTAGTACACAGTGTCAGCCTCCTGCAGAGATGTGAGTGTTGTCCACGGGAGAACGCAGCTGCCCAAGCCCACGATTTGGGTTCAGGCCGCTGTGGAGCTCTATGCTACCTGCAGAGAACACTCATCTCCGCAGCATAAATTGACATGCTGAGGCTCGGGAAGCTGCGCCACAGGTCGGTTTATGCTGCGGAGAAAAGAAGCACATTGGGCATGGGATTTCTAAAAATCCTTCCACTGTGCTTCTACTGCACAATGCAGCGCTATGGACGCAGGGAAAACACTCTGCGCCCAAAACGCTGCAAATCCCGATTGTGGGCGCACAGCCTAAAATGCTACAATGGATGAATGGATAGATGTCAAACAAATATAACGTCCCATTCCCCTGCATATTCTAAGCTGGCGCCCTTTAGTGCCTTTCATGTGGCACTAAAGGGTGCCTAGCCTTGTATTTAGCCCCCCAAAAAATTAATAATTAAAATAAACGACGTGGGGTCCCCCCTATTTTTGATAGCCAGCTAGGGTAAAGCAGACAGCTGTAGCCTGCAAACCACAGCTGACAGCTTCACCTTGGCTGGTGATCAATTTGGAGGGCTCCCCAGGCGTTTTTTAAAAAAAAAAAAAAAACGTGGGGTCCCCCCCAAATTAGATCACCAGCCAAGGTGAAGCGGACAGCTGGGGTCTGGTATTCTCAGGGTGGGAAGAGCCATGGTTATTGGACTCTTCCCAGCCTAAAAATAGCAGGCCGCAGCCGCCCCAGAAGTGGCGCATCCATTAGATGCGCCAATCCTGGCGCTTCGCCCCAGCTCATCCCGCGCCCTGGTGCGGTGGCAGACGGGGTAATATATGGGGTTGATACCAGCTGTAATGTCACCTGGCATCAAGCCCTGGGGTTAGTGATGTCACGGCATCTGAACAGATACCCGACATCACTAACCCAGTCAGTAATAGAAAAAAAAAAAGACAAAAAAAAAATTTATTTGAAAAAACACTCCCCGAAACATTCCTCTTTTACCAATTTATTGAAAATAAAGAAATTCCGGTCGCTGTAATCCATTTTGGAGGTCCCACGCCGGCTCTGGATCTTCTAGAATATGGGGGGCACGTTCAGGGAACGTATCCCCCATTTTCTGGAAGAGCAAGCTCTCCATGAGCAGTGTGGGTGCAGTAATCTGAGAATACTGCACTCACACTGCCCCGGTCCAACCTAGGGCAGAGTGACCTGCAGTAACCTCATTCCAGAATATGAGGGGCACGCTCACAGAACGTACCCCCCATTTTCTGGAACAGCAGCCTCTCCATGTGAGGAGTGTGGCTGCAGATCACTGCGCTCACCCTCCCCCGGTCCACAGTGGAGCCTGTGCATCAGCGACGTCAGCAGGATTCCTGCTTGCAGGGATCCAGCTGACAGCCGCTGTCTGCGCATGCGCCGCCAGCATTGAAGAAGAAGGAGGCGGCGATCGCGGGCCCGGAGCGGCAGACAGGTAACGTATAACCGGGGGCTTGGGGGGGGGTGACGGGGGGTGACCTAGTGGGACCTGGGGACACCTTTCTGCCGCATGTGACGTGTCACATGCGGCAGAAAGAGCAGAATGAAGGCGGCCGCGCGCTGTGCGCCGCCATCTTCCACGCTCCGGAGGGGGGAGGGGGGAGGCGGCTCTGGAGACCGGAGGGGGCTCCGGTGACCAGAGGGCTCCGGTGGACCGGAGGAGGGGTCAGGGGGAGGACATTTCCCTCCGATCTGAAATGTTTGATCATTTCAGATCGGAGGGAAATGACTGCAGAGCCGGCGCAGGCGGCAGTTTTCTGTGCGCTTCGGCGCCATTTTGGATGTCCGGTGGGGGTAGGGGTGGGGGTGGGGGGACTCTCCGGTACCGGGGGCTTTGGGGGCACTAGGGGGTTAGATTTCTTTCTCATCTGACATGTTTGATCATGTCAGATGAAAAAGAAATCAGTTTTACCGGCCATTTCTTTTTTTTTCATGTGTTCGTCGGTATACGGTGTATACCGGCGATCACATGGTCGGGGTCCAAAAAAAACACCCCGATTCATAATCTGGGGGGTCTCAGCTACCCCCGGTAGCTGAAACCCCCGAGATTTTCGGTCGCTGGGGGGCGCTACAGGGTTTTTTCGGGCCGCCGCTTTAAAGCGGCGGAACAGAATAAGTACCCTGTTTTGCCGCCGCTTTAAGTCGTACGGCCGTCGTTATGAGGTTAAGATGTAACATCATAAAGAATCCGGTGTAATAATACAATTACTGGAGATAATAAGTTGAAACATATCAGGAGATAGAACGTATAGATGATATATTGTCTCTAGTCTCGTCTAGCCTGGAACATAAGTTGAATTGCTGACTAAAGGGGGCTTTACACGCTACGACATCGCTAATGCGAATTCGTTGGGGTCACGGAATTGGTGACGCACATCCGGCCGCATTAGCGATGCCGTTGCGTGTGACACCTATGAGCGATTTTGCATCAAAAACGTGCAAAATCGTTCATCGGTGACATAGGGGTCCATTCTCAAAAATCGTTACTGCAGCAGTAACGAGGCTGTTCCTCGTTCCTGCGGCAGCACACATCGCTCCGTGTGACACCGCAGGAACGAGGAACCTCTTCCTTACCTGCCTCCCGGCCGCTATGCGGAAGGAAGGAGGTGGGCGGGATGTTACGTCCCGCTCATCTCCGCCCCTCCGCTTCTATTGGGTGGCGGTTCAGTGATGCTGCCGTGACGTCGCTGTGACGCTGAACGAACCGCCCCCTTAGAAAGGAGGCGGTTCGCCGGTCACAGCGACGTCGCTGGGCAGGTAAGTAGTGTGACGGGTCTGGGCGATGTTGTGCGGCACGGGCAGTGATTTGCCCGTGTCGCCCACAGATGGGGGCAGGTACCCACGCTAGCGATATTGGTACAGATATCGCAGTGTGTAAAGCGGCCTTTAGACATTTCCTCCATGCTCCCAATCACTGGCTATGTTGGCCACCGCTGCGGCAGCTGATTGGCTGTAGGAATTTAGTCGACTATATACCATATAACACAAAAGTATATAGCAGCACTCTGTAGGCGACTAGACATATGCAAACATAGAATATATAAAATATAAACTGCATTAATGCTATATAAAATATACTTAAAAAAATGAAAATTCTTAGTGGAAAAATTGATCAATTCTTGTATGCCCAAACACCACGTCAGGTGATCTTTCTTTGATGGGACCCTATCCTAGTGTCATGCCTCTCCTGGACTAAAATTCTATAACTATATGGGCAGATACGATCTGGCCTTTATTAAAATGACCCTGTGGCTGATGGGCAGGGAGCACAGTTAGAATAGCAGGCTGTCTACACCTCCAATATTTAGTGCAAAAAAAAACAAAAAACAAAACTCCTGCATCTCCAAATAAAACATAGCAAATGTAAACAGGTGCCAGCTTCTACAACTACATTAAATCCAAAGAAAAGGATACTGCATCACTCCGTCATAAAAGGCGATGAGAATAGGATAGGGTCCCATCAAATAAAGGTCACCTTGACGCAGTTGATGAGCATACAAGACTTGGCCAATTGTTGCCCTAAGAACCATAATTTTTCTCAGCATTTTTATGTAGCATTAATGCAGTTTAAATTTCATATATTCTATGTTTGCGCATGTCTTGGCACCTACAGAATGCTACTGTATCCTTTTGTTCTGTTTTGTGTAGTTATAGCAGCTAGTAGCTGTTCACACTTGCTGTTTTATTCTGAGATGCAGTTTTTTGGTTTCTGGACTTTATAACATCTGTGGGGACCTCAAGACAGATAATGTCAGATGAGAGAAGGATCTGGCATGCTGAATTGTAGAAGCTGATCAGTTTGCTTTCATTGTTGAAAAAAGTACTTTGTGGAGGGAGGGGGAGGAATAAAGGTACTGGAAGAGAAGGGAATTTTGTTTACTTACCGTAAATTCCTTTTCTTCTAGCTCCAATTGGGAGACCCAGACAATTGGGTGTATAGCTATTGCCTCTGGAGGCCACACAAAGTATTACACTTAAAAGTGTAAGGCCCCTCCCCTTCTGGCTATACACCCCCAGTGGGATCACTGGCTCACCAGTTTTAGTGCCAAAGCAAGAAGGAGGAAAGCCAATAACTGGTTTAAAGACCAATTCAATCCGAGGAAACATCGGAGAACTGAACCATACCACATGAACAACATGTGTACCCGAAAAAACAGAAAAACCCCGAGAAAACAGGGCGGGTGCTGGGTCTCCCAATTGGAGCTAGAAGAAAAGGAATTTACGGTAAGTAAACAAAATTCCCTTCTTCTTTGTCGCTCCATTGGGAGACCCAGACAATTGGGATGTCCAAAAGCAATCCCTGGGTGGGTAAAAGAATACCTCATGATAGGGCCGTCAAACGGCCCTCTCCTACAGGTGGCCCACCGCCGCCTGAATGACTTATCTACCTAGGCTGGCGTCTGCCGAAGCGTAGGTATGCATCTGATAATGCTTGGTAAAAGTAAGTAGACTCGACCAGGTGGGTGCCTGACACACCTGCTGAGCCGTAGCCTGGTGCCGTAATGCCCAGGATGCACCCACGGCTCTGGTAGAATGGGCCTTCGGCCTTGAGAGAACCAGAAGCCCAGTAGAACTGTAGGTTTCAAGAATTGGTTCCTCGAGCCCCCGAGCAAGGGTGGATCTGGAAGCTTGCGACTGTTTACGCCGACCAGCGACAAGGACAAAGAGTGCATCCGGGTGGCGCAGGAGCGCCATGCGGGAAGTAGAACCTGAGTGCTCTCACCAGAACCAACAGATTGCAAATCTTTCTGAAATTGATGGACTGGACGAGGACACAAAGAAGGTGAGGTGATATCCTGATTGATATGAAAATGGGATACCACCTTAGGGAGAAATTCCGGAACCGGACGCAGAACTACCCTGTCCTGGTGAAGGACCAGGAAGGGAGTTTGTATGAGAGCGTTGCTAGCTCGGAAACTCTCCTAAGAGACGAGACCGTTACTAGAAGGCCACTTCCCGTGAAAAACGGGAAGGGAGACATCCTTCAAAGGCTCGAAAGGCGGCATCTGGAGAGCAATTAGAACCTTGTTCAGATCTCAGGGCTCTAACGGCCGCTTGTACGGAGTGCTGAGAAGACAAACTCCCCGTAGGAACGTGCGTACCTGAGGAAGTCGTCGTTTCTGAAAAAATACAGATAGCGCTGAGACTTGTCCCTAAAGGGAACTGAGCGACAACCCATTTTCCTACCTAGATTGCAGGAAGGAAGGAAACATAGACGATGCAACCGGCCAGGGAGAAACACCCTGCGCCGAGCACCGAGATAAGAACATCTTCCACGTCCTGTGGTCAATCTTGGCGGACGTTGGTATGCTAGCCTGTCTCATGGTGGCAACCACGTCCTGAGGTAATCCTGACGACACTAGGTTCCAGGACTCAATGCCACACCATCCGGTTGAGGGCCGTAGAATTCAAATGGAAGAATGGCCCTTGAGACAGCCAGTCTGATTGGTCTGGTAGTGCCCCCGGTTAGCCTACCGTGAGGCACCACAGAACCGAGTACCACAACATCCTCGGCCAATTTGTAGCGACGAGGATGGCGCGGCCGCAGTCGGTCTTGATCTAGCGCAGTACTCTGGGCAACAATGCCAGAGGTGGCACCTAAGGTAGCTGGAACTGCGACCAATGCTGAACTAAGGCGTTTGCCGCCAGAGCTCGATGATTGTGAAACCGTGCCATGAAGCTGGCACATTGTTGTTGTGCCGTGACGCCATTAGATCGACGTCCGGCCTCTGTCAGCGGCGCCAGATCTCCTGAAACCCGTCCGGGTGAGGAGACCATACTCTTTCGGCCACACCTCAGCGACTTAGGAAGTCAGCTTCCTAGTTTCCACACTTGGGATGTGAATTGTGGATATGGTGGATGCCGTGTCTTCCACCCACATCAGAACCTGCCGGACTTCCTGGAAGGCTTGCCGGTTGCGCGTTCTTCCTTGGTGGTTGATGTATGCCACCGCTGTGGAGCTGTCCGACTGAAGTCGGATATGCTTGCTTTCCAGCCGCTGTTGGAAGGATTGTAGGGCAAGATACACTGCTCTGTGTTCAAGAACATTGATCTGAAGAGTGGACTCTTGCTGAGTCCACGTACCCTGAGCGCTGTAGTGGAGAAAAACTGCTCCCCACCCTGATAGACTCGCGTCTGTCGTAACTATCGCCCAGGACGGGGATAGGAAGGACCTTCTTTTTGACCAAGAGGTGAGAAGAAGCCACCACCGTAGAGATTCCTTGGCCGCCTGAGAAAGAACGACGACTCTGTTGAGGGACGTCGACTCCTCGTCCCATTGGCGGAGAATGTCCCATTGTAGTGGACGCAGTAAAACTGCGCGAAAGGAACTGCCTCCATTGCTACCATCTTACGTAGGAAGTGCATGAGGCGTCTCAATGTGTGCGACTGGTTCTTAAAGAAGAGCTTGCAGCCCGTAGTGAATGCTGTTTGTCTAGCGGCAGCTTCACTATCGCTGAGAGAGTAAGAAACTCTATGCCTAGATATGTTATCGATAGGGTCGGGGTCGGATCTGACTTTACAAAGTTGATGATCCACCCAAAACTCTAGAGAGTCTCCAGCGCAACGTTCGGGCAGTGTTGGCATGTTTCCTAAGAGAGTGCCTTGACAAGTAGATCGTCTAAATACGGGACCACAGAGTGACCCTGAGAGTGCAGGACTGTGACTACTGCTGCCCTGACCTTGGCGAAGACCAGTTGGACTGTCGCTAGCCGGAAGGTAGAGCTACGAACAGAGGGTGTTCGTCTCCTATAACGAAGCGTAGAAACGCTAGTGCTCTGGATCAATCGGCACGTGTGGATAAGCATCCTTGATGCCTAATGATGCTAGGAAATATCCTTGGGACCTTGAGGCGATGACATGGCGGAGGGATTCCATCCGGAACCGCCTGGTGTCCACGAGCTTGCTGAGCATTTTTAGATCCAGAACGGGACGGAACGGCCCGTTGTTATAGGTACCGCAAAGAATTTGGGGTAAAAACCGTGACCTTGTTCCTGAAGAGGAACGGGGGTCATCACTCTTTCTGCCTATAGAGTGCACCCTGTTTGCAGAAGAGCAGCGGCCCGGCCGGGAGGTGGAGAAATTCTGAAGAATCGAGTTGGAGGACGAGAAGTGAGCTCTATCCTGTACCCGTGAGACAGAATGTCTCACACTCAATGGTCATTGACCTATGGCAGCTAAATATCGCCAAGGCGGGAGAGCCTGCTACCGACCGAGGCCGCAAGTCATGAGGAAGCCGCCTTGGAAGCGGGTTTTCAGACTGTCGCTTTTTTGGGCGAGACTGAGCCCGCTAAGAATCTTAGCTCCTCTGATCCTTTTGAGTCCACATTGGACGAGGAAAAATGGGACCTGCCCGAGCCTCGAAAAGGCCGAAAACCCCGACTGCCTCTTGCTCTGTTGGGGTTTGTTGTGTCCGGGCTGAGGAAAGGATGAATCCTTACCCCTGGACTGTTTGATGGTTACATCCAACGCTCACCAAACAGTCGGTCAGCAGAAAAAGGCAACTGGTTAGGCAACCTTTTTTGGAAGCAGAATCTGCCTTCCATTCACTTAACGAGCAGACCAGGCTCTGCTTAAAAACACGGAGTAGCGGAGGCTACCGCCGCACGGTTCGCAGAGTCCAGGACAACCTGAATCGCGTAAGAAACAAATGCAGACATTTGAGAGGTTAAGGATGCCACCTGCGGCACAGATGTACGTGTAACCGTGTCAATCTGTGTAAGACAAGCTGAAATAGCTTGGAGTGCCCCAAGGGAGAGAATGCCGGAGCCAACGGTGCGCCGACAGCCTCATAGATGGCTTTCGACCAGAGATCCATCTGTCTGTCAGTGGCATCTTTGAGTTTGCAGTTCCATCTCCCACTGCAACTATGGATCTAGCTACAAGCCTGGAGATTGGAGGATGCCGCTCGGGACATTGGGTCCAGTCCTTGACCAAGTCAGGGGACAGGGATAACGTGTATCCTAAGCCGTTTGGAGAAGCGCATATCTGGATAAGCGTGGTGTTCCTGGACTGCCTTTCTGAAGGCAGAGTGGTCCAGAAAAATACGTGAAGCTGACTCCTCCACTGGAGGAGCTGTGAGAAATAACCCACATTCTATAGATGGACGCTATAAGATTATTTACTATGGCGTCACAATCAGGTGTATCCAGATTGAGAGCGGTCTCAGGATCAGAATCCTGAGCCGCTACTTCCGCCTCATTACACAGCGAGTCCTTCTGTTAGGACCCTGATGAAACCGAGGCCGCTCATAGCGAGCCCACTTAGGCTGTCTGGGACTGACGTCCGTGCAGAGCCGTGACTCTGGGATGCGTGTGACATTCCCGGAGCTGTTAGTTATTCACACTGAGGGGGGCCATGGATCAATGATTCAACAGTGCCCATATTGTGAGAGACATGTCCGGACTGCTAGGCTTCTAGTATCATAGCCATAGTCTCAGAAAAACTGTCAGTAAATACTGCAGACACCGTCCTCATCCCCTGGCCATTAGTGCATACAATGGGAGTCTATGTACCTGCCGGCCGTATAGCCGTACATGCTGTACCAGCTGTATAGAAAAACATGTGGTTCTGCACCTTTGTTTTACACAGAGAATATGCTGATAACTCCTCCGCATAATCCAGGAGGGTATATACAACGTGCGACCAAACAGTGCAATGTATATAGTGCAAGCATATCTATAAGTGCACTTCTGCACTAGTGGGGTTAGCACCACAGGTGCTGCTTAACGCCTGTTACAGCGATTGTGTGACTATCAGAATGCCAGGGTCTTCCACACTTGTCTCTGTATCGTACAGAAACTGACACTAATGGCTGCCGGTGTCCTTGTAGAGAAGGAAGCCGTGGGCGTGCCTGAGAAAGTGCGGGAATCCGGATTCACAGTGCACACAGTGAGAGGGGTGGAGTATGCAAAACATACTCCAGCTCTCAGCTCTGCTCTATGCAGCGTCACGCCCCTACCCTGACTGTCAGGCCTGTGGGCGGTAACGAAGGGAGACTAGGCCCAGAAGCCGGGGACTCGAGTTAACAGCGCGGCCGCCGTAAAAGCGCGGGCCGCGCTGAAGTCCCCGGCGCACCACAAGTGCCAGCCGCGCCGCAGTTCCAGCGGCCGGCGCGACTGATTCATAGAAGTGGCCAGCGTCCCGCCCCTCTCCTGACTGGCAGGTCTGGGGGCGGGAACGAACGGAAGCAGGCCGCAAAAGCCGGGGACTCTAGTTATCAGCGCGGCCGCCGTAAAAGCGCAGGCCGCGCTGAAGTCCCCGGCGCACTACAAGTGCCAGCCGCGCCGCAGTCCCAGCGGCCGGCGCGACCAATTCCCATAAGTGAGCCTGCTTCAGCAAAGCTGAATGAGGCCATGGCACAGGCGCCGCAGCGCTGATGTCCCCCGGCGCACTACAACACCCAGCATGCTGCGGTGTGAGCGCCAAATGCACGGGGACACAGAGTACCTTGAGGAAGCAGGGCCATGTCCCTGATGTACTCCGATCCATCCAGCATCTTCTCCAGGGGCTGTAGATGGAGCACGGTCTCAGTGCCTGGAGACCGGTAAATCCCACTTCACCCAGAGCCCTGTAAAAAGGGATGGGGAAGGAATCAGCATGTGGGCTCCTGCCGCCGTACCCGCAATGGGTACCTCAACC